>NW_026736657.1:0-63000 GCF_949786415.1 Peromyscus eremicus | reverse complement strand
TTCTGAGCAAGTTCACTGTTTGGAACCCATAGGAAACACAGTAGAGTAGAAGAGTGCTCTTTTCTCAAAAGCAGAGTGTGTTTTTTGTAAGGCGAGCTAGCATTTGTTTCTCAGTCCTAAATGGAGTTGAATCATATGCAGTTCCTGGTCCTACGAGCAAGAGTTGTTTTCTGGTAAGAAGAGTCACTATTGCGCTGCCATTGCCATACACAGGACAAATAGCACTGTTGTCTCTTTCCAGCAGTACAGTGTATTGGTCTGAAGAGGAGCTACTGTTCTTGTCAGGTACCTAAGCAGAATTGAACTAAGTATGGCGGTGTGTGTAGGAAGCACAGTTCTTTTGTTCTGAGTAATCTCACTGTTCTGGCCCTATAGGAAACACAGTAGAGTAGAAGAGTGCTCTTTTCTCTAAAGCAGAGTGTGTTTCTTGTAAGGCGAGCTAGCCTTTCTTTTCCAGTCCTAAATGGAGTTGAATCACATGCAGTTTCTGGTCCTACGAGCAAGAGTTGTTTTATGGTAAGAAGAGTCACTGTTGCGCTGCAATTGCCATACAAAGGACAAATAGCACTGGCGTCTGTTCCCGGCAAGTACAGTGTATTGGACTGAAGAGGACCTACTGTTCTTGTCAGGTTCCTAAGCAGAGTTGAACTAGATATGGCCGTGTGTGTAGGAAGCACAGTTTTTTTGTTCTGAGCAAGCTCACTGTTGGGAACACATAGGAAACACAGTAGAATTGAAGAGTGCTCTTTGCTCAAAAGCAGAGTGTTTTTCTTGTAAGGCTAGCTAGCGTTTGTTTCCCAGTCCTAAATGGAGTTGAATCAATGCAGTTTCTGGTCCTACGGGCAAGAGTTGTTTTCCAGTAAGGAAAGTCACTATTGAGCTCCCATTGCCATACACAGTGCAAATAGCACTCGCGTCTGTTCCCAGCAAGTACAGTGTATCGGACTGAAGAGGAGCTACAGTTCTTGTCAGTTTCCTAAGCAGAGATTAACTAGATATGGCCCGTGTGTGTAGGAAGCACAGTTCTTTTATTCTGAGCAAGCTCACTGTTTGGAACCCATAGGAAACACAGTAGAGTAGAAGAGTGCTCTTTTATCAAAAGCAGAATGTGTTTCATGTAAAGCGAGCTAGCATTTGTTTCCCAGTCCTAAATGGAGTTGAATCACATGCAGTTTCTGGTCCTACGAGCAAGAGTTGTTTTTTGGAGAAGAAAGTCAGTATTGCACTCCCATTGCCATACACAGTGCAAATAGCACTCGCATCTCTTCCCAGCAAGTACAGTGTATTGAACTGAAGAGGAGCTACTGTTCTTGTCAGTTTCCTAAGCAGAGTTGAACTAGATATGGCCGTGTGTGTAGGAAGCACACTTCTTTTGTTCTCAGCAAGCAGACTCTTCTGGCCCTATGGAAACACAGTAGAGTAGAAGAGTGCTCTTTTCTCAAAAGCAGAGTGTGTTTCTTGTAAGGCAAGCTAGCGTTTGCTTCCCAGTCCTAAATGGAGTTGAATCACATGCAGTTTCTGGTCCTACGAGCAAGAGTTGTTATCCGGTAAGGAAAGTCACTATTGCGCTCCCATTGCCATACACAGTGCAAATAGCACTCGCGTCTGTTCCCAGCAAGTACAGTGTATCAGACTGAAGAGGAGCTACTGTTCTTGTCAGTTTCCTAAGCAGAGTTGAACTAGATATGTCCCGTTCGTGTAGGAAGCACAGTTCCTTTGTTCTGAGCAAGCTCACTGTTCGGACCCCATAGGAAACACAGTAGAGTAGAAGAGTGCTCTTTTCTCAAAAGCAGAATGTGTTTCATGTAAGGCGAGCTAGCATTTGTTTCCCAGTCCTAAATGGAGTTGAATCATATGCAGTTTCTGGGCCTACTAGCAAGAGTTGTTTTATGGTAAGAAGAGTCAATGTTGTGCTGCAATTGCCATACACAGGACAAATGGCACTGGCGTCTGTTCCCAGCAAGTACAGTGTATCGGACTGAAGAGGAGCTACTGTTCTTGTCAGTTTCCTAAGCAGAGTTGAACTAGATATGGCCCGTGTGTAGGAAGCACAGTTCTTTTGTTCTGAGCAAGCAGACTCTTCTGGCCCTATGGAAACACAGTAGAGTAGAAGAGTGCTCTTTTCTCTAAAGCAGAGTGTGTTTCTTGTAAGGCGAGCTAGCGTTTGTTTCCCAGTCCTAAATGGAGTTGAATCACATGCAGTTTCTGGTCCTACGAGCAAGAGTTGTTATCCGGTAAGGAAAGTCACTATTGCGCTCCCATTGCCATACACGGTGCAAATAGCGCTCGCGTCTGTTCCCAGCAAGTACAGTGTATCGGACTGAAGAGGAGCTACTGTTCTTGTCAGTTTCCTAAGCAGAGCTGAACTAGATATGGCCGGTCGTGTAGGAAGCACAGTTCCTTTGTTCTGAGCAAGCTCACTGTTCGGACCCCATAGGAAACACAGTAGAGTAGAAGAGTGCTCTTTTCTCAAAAGCAGAATGTGTTTCATGTAAGGCGAGCTAGCATTTGTTTCCCAGTCCTAAATGGAGTTGAATCACATGCAGTTTCTGGTCCTACAAGCAAGAGTTGTTTTCTGGTAAGACAAGTCACTATTGTGCTCCAATTGCCATACACAGTGCAAATAGCACTCGCGTCTGTTCCCCGCAAGTACAGTGTATTGGACGGAAGAGGAGCTACTGTTCTTGTCAGTTTCCTAAGCAGAGTTGAACTAGATATGTCCCGTGTGTGTAGGAAGCACAGTTCTTTTGTTCTGAGCAAGCTCACTGTTTGGAACCCACAGGAAACAGAGTAGAGTAGAAGAGTGCTCTTTTCTCAAAAGCAGAGTGTGTTTCATGTAAGGCGAGTTAGCATTTGTTTCACAGTCCTAAATGGAGTTGAATCACATGCAGTTTCTGGTCTTACGAGCAAGAGTTGTTTTCTTGTAAGGAAAGTCACTATTGCACTCCCATTGCCATACACAGTGCAAATAGCACTCGCGTCTGTTCCCAGCAAGTACAGTGTATCGGACTGAAGAGGAGCTACTGTTCTTGTCAGTTTCCAAAGCAGAGTTGAACTAGATATGGGCCGTGTGTAGGAAGCACAGTTTTTTTGTTCTGAGCAAGCTCACTTTTCGGAACACATAGGAAACACAATAGAGTAGAAGAGTGCTCTTTTCTCAAAAGCAGAGTGTGTTTTTGTAAGGCGAGCTAGCGTTTGTTTCCTAGTCCTAAATGGAGTTGAATCACATGCAGTTTCTGGTCCTATGAACAATAGTTGTTTTCTGGTAATTAAAGTCACTATTGCGCTCCCATTGCCCTTCACAAGGCAAATAGCACTCGCGTCTTTTCCCAGCAAGTACAGTGTATTGGACTGAAAAGGAGCTACTGTTCTTGTCAGTTTACTAAGCAGAGTTGAACTAGATATGGTCCGTGCGTGTAGGAAGCACAGTTGTTTTGTTCTGAGCAAGCTCACAGTTTGGACCCCATAGGAAACACAGTAGAGTAGAAGAGTGCTCTTTTCTCAAAAGCAGAGTGTGTTTCTTGGAAGTCGAGCTAGTGTTTCTTTCCCAGTCCTAAATGGAGTTGAGTCACATGCAGTTTTTTGTCCTACGAGCAAGAGTTGTTTTCTGGTAAGACAAGTCACTATTGTGCTCCAATTGCCATACACAGTGCAAATAGCACTCGCGTCTTTTCCCTGCATGTACAGTGTATTGGACAGAAGAGGAGCTACTGTTCTTGTCAGTTTCCTAAGCAGAGTTGAACTAGATATGGCCCGTGTGTGTAGGAAGCACAGTTCTTTTGTTCTGAGCAAGCTCACTGTTTGGAACCCATAGGAAACAGAGTAGAGTAGAAGAGTGCTCTTTTCTCAAAAGCAGAGTGTGTTTCATGTAAGGCGAGCTAGCATTTGTTTCCCAGTCCTAAATGGAGTTGAATCACATGCAGTTTCTGGTCTTACGAGCAAGAGTTGTTTTCTGGTAAGAAGAGTCACAATTGTGCTGCCATTGCCATACACAGGACAAATAGCACTGGCGTCTGTTCCCAGCAAGTACAGTGTATTGGACTGAAGAGGATCTACTGTTCTTGTCAGGTTCCTAAGCAGAATTGAACTAGATATGGCCGTGTGTGTAGGAAGCACAGTTCTTTTGTTCTGAGCAGCTCACTGTTCGAACACCATAGGAAAAACAGTAGAGTAGAAGAGTGCTCTTTTCTCAAAAGCAGAGTGTGTTTCATGTAAGGCGACCTAGCATTTGTTTCCCACTCCTAAGTGGAGTGGAATCACATGCAGTTTCTGGACCTACGATCAAGAGTTGTTTTCTGGTAAGGAAAGTCACTATTGCGCTCCCATTGCCGTACACAGTACAAATAGCACTCGCGTCTGTTCCCAGAAAGTACAGTGTATAGGACTGAAGAGGAGCTACTGTTCTTTTTGGTTTCCTAAGCAGAGTTGAATTAGATATGGCCCGTGTGTAGGAAGCACAGTTATTTTGTTCTGAGCAAGCTCACTGTTCTGGCCCTATAGGAAAAACAGTAGAGTAGAAGAGTGCTCTTTTCTCTAAAGCAGAGTGTGTTTCTTGCAAGGTGACCTAGCTTTTGTTTCCCAGTCCTAAATGGAGTTGAGTCACATGCAGTTTTTTGTCCTACGAGCAAGAATTGTTTTCTGGTAAGACGAGTCACTATTGTGCTCCAATTGCCATACACAGTGCAAATAGCACTCGCGTCTGTTCCCCGCAAGTACAGTGTATTGGACTGAAGAATATCTACTGTTCTTGTCAGTTTCCTAAGCAGAGTTGAACTAGATATGGCCCGTGTGTGTAGGAAGCACAGTTCTTTTGTTCTGAGTAAGCTCACTGTTCGGACCCCATAGGAAGCACAGTAGAGTAGAAGAGTGCTCTTTTCTCAAAAGCAGAGTATGTTTCATGTAAGGCGAGCTAGCATTTGTTTCCCAGTCCTAAATGGAGTTGAATCACATGCAGTTTCTGGTCCTACAATCAAGAGTTGTTTTCTGGTAAGGAAAGTCACTATTGCGCTCCCATTGCCATACACAGTGCAGATAGCACTCGCGTCTGTTCCCACTAAATACAGTGCATCGGACTGAAGAGGAGCTACAGAGAGTGTTTCTTGTAAAGCGAGCTAGAGTTTGTTTTCCAGTCCTAAATGGAGTTGAATCACATGAAGTTTCTGGTCCTAAGAGCAAGAGTTGTTTTCTGTTAAGAAGAGTAACTATTGCGCTGCCATTGCAAAACACAGGACAAAGAGCACTGGCGTCTGTTCCCAGCAAGTTCAGTCTATTGAACTGAAGAGGATCTACTGTACTTGTTAGGTTCCTAAGCAGACTTGAACTAGATATGGCCCATGTGTAGGAAGCACAGTTCTTTTGTTCTGAGCAAGCTCACTATTCTGGCCCTATAGGAAACACATTAGAGTAGAAGAGTGCGCTTTTCTCTAAAGCAGAGTGTGTTTCTTGTAAGGTGAGCTAGCTTTTGTTTCCCAGTCCTAAATGGTGTTGAATCACATGCAGTTTCTGATCCTACGAGCAAGAGTTTTTTTCTGGTATGAAGAGTCACTATTGCGCTCCCATTGTCATATACAGGGCAAATAGCACTGGCGTCTGTTTCCAGCATGTATAGTTTATTGGACTGAAGAGGTCTACTCTTCTTGTCAGGTTAATAAGCAGAGTTTAACTAGATATGGTCCGTGTGTGTAGGAAGCACAGTTCTTTGGTTCTGAGCAAGCTCACTGTTTGGACCCCATAGAAAACACAGTAGAGTAGAAGAGTGCTCTTTCCTCAAAAGCAGAGTATGTTACTTATAAGGCGAGCTAGCGTTTGTTTCCCAGTCCTAAATGGAGTTGAATCACATCCAGTTTCGGGTCCTACGAGCAAGAGTTTTTTCTGGTAAGAGGAGTCACTATTGCGCTCCCATTGTCATTCACAGGGCAAATAGCAATGGCGTCTGTTCCCAGCATGTACAGTGCATTGGAGGGGACAGGATCTACTGTTCTTGTCAGTTTCCTAATCAGAGTTGAACTAGATATGGTTCGTGTGTAGGAAGCACCGTTCAGTTGTTCTGAGCAAGCTCACTGTTCTGGCCCTATAGGAAACACAGTAGAGTAGAATACTGCTCTTTTCTCAAAAGCAGAGTGTGTTTCTTGTAAGGCGAGCTAGCGTTTGTTTCTCAGTCCTAAATGGAGTTGAATCACATGCAGTTTTTGGTCCTACGAGCAAGAGTTGTTTTCTGGTAAGGAAAGTCACTATTGTGCTCCCATTGCCATACACAGTGCAAATAGCACTCGCGTCTGTTCCCAGCAAGTACAGTGTATTGGACTGAAGAGGAGCTACTGTTCTTGTCAGTTTCCTAAGCAGAGTTGAATTAGATATGGCCCGTGTGTTTAGGAAGCACAGTTCTTTTGTTCTGAGCAAGCTCACTGTTCAGACCCCATAGGAAACACAGTAGAGTAGAAGAGTGCTCTTTTCTCAAAAGCAGAGTGTGTTTCTTATAAGGAAAGCTAGTGTTTGTTTCTCAGACAGAAATGGAGTTGAATCCCATGCAGTTTCTGGTCCTACGAGCAAGAGTTTTTTTCTGATAAGAAGAGTCACTATTGCGCTCCCATTGCCATACACAGTGCAAATAGCACACGAGTCTGTTCCCAGCAAGTACAGTGTATTGGACTGAAGAGGAGCTTCTGTTCTTCTCAGTTTCCTAAGCAGAATTGAACTAGATATGGCCGTGTGTGTAGAAAGCACAGTTCTTTTGTTCTGAGCAAGCTCACTGTTTGGACCCCATAGGAAACACAGTAGAGTAGAAGAGTGATCTTTTCTCAAAAGCAGAGTGTGTTTCTTGTAAGGCGAACTAGCGTTTATTTCCCAGTTCTAAATGGAGTTGAATCACATGCAGATTTCGGTCCTATGAGCAAGAGTTGTTTTCTGGTAAGGAAAGTCACTATTGCGCTCCCATTGCCATACACAGTGCAAATAGCACTCGCGTCTGTTCACAGCGAGTACAGTGTATTGGACTGAATAGGATCTACTGTTCTTGTCAGGTTCCTAAGCAGAGTTGAACTAGATATGGTCTGTGTGTAGGAAGCACAGTTCTTTTGTTCTGAGCAAGCTCACTGTTCTGGCCCTATAGGAAACACAGTAAGTAGAAGAGTGCTCTTTTCTCTAAAGCAGAGGGTGTTTCTTGTAAGGCGAGCTAGCGTTTGTTTCCCAGTCAGAAATGGACTTGAATCACATGCAGTTTCTGGTCCTATGAGCAAGAGTTGTTTTCTTGTAAGAAGAGTCACTATTGTGCTCCCATTGTCATACACAGGGCAAATAGCACTGGCGTCTGTTCCCAGCAAGTACAGTGTATTGGACTGAAGAGGATCTACTGTTCTTTCAGTTTCCTAAGCAGAATTGAAATAGATATGGCCTGTGTGTGTAGTCAGCACAGTTCATTGTTCTGAGCAAGCTCACTGTACTGGCCCTATAAAAAGCACAGTAGAGTAGAAGAGTGCTCTTTTCTCAAAAGCAGAGTGTTTTTCATGTAAGGCGAGCTAGCGTTTGTTTCCCAGTCCTAAATGGAGTTGAATCACATGCAGTTTTTGGTCCTACGAGCAAGAGTTGTTTTCTGGTAAGGAAAGTCACTATTGTGTTCCCATTGCCGTACACAGTGCAAATAGCACTCGCGTCTGTTCACAGTGAGTACAGTGTATTGGACTGACGAGGAGCTCTTTTCTTGTCAGTTTCCTAAGCAGAGTTGAACTTGATATGGCCCGTGTGTGTAGGAAGCACAGTTCTTTTGTTCTGAGCAAGCTCACTGTTCAGACCCCATAGGAAATACTGTAGAGTAGAAGAGTGCTCTTTTCTCAAAAGCAGAGTGTGTTTCTTGTAAGGCGAGCTAGTGTTTGTTTCCTAGTCAGAAATGGAGTTGAATGCCATGCAGTTTCTGGTCCTACGAGCAAGAGTTGTTTTCTGGAAAGAAGAGTCACTATTGTGCTCCCATTGTCATGCACAGGGCAAATAGCAATGGTGTCTGTTCCCAGCATTTACAGTGTATTGGACTGAGGAGGATCTACTGTTCTTGTCAGGTTCCTAAGCAGAGTTGAACTAGATATGGTCCGTGTGTGTAGGTAGCACACTTTTTTTGTTCTGAGCAAGCTCACTGTTCTGAACCTATAGGAAACACATTAGAGTAGAAGAGTGCTCTTTTTTCAAAAGCAGAGTGTTTTTCTTGTAAGGCGAGCTAGCGTTTGTTTCCCAGTCAGAAATGGAGTTGAATCACATGCAGTTTGTGGTCCTATGAGCAAGAGTTGTTTTTTTGTAAGAAGAGTCACTATTGTGCTCCCATTGTCATACACAGGGCAAATAGCACTGGCTTCTGTTCCCAGCAAGTACAGTGTATTGGACTGAAGAGGATCTACTGTTGTTGTCAGTTTCCTAAGCAGAATTGAAATAGATATGGCCTGTGTGTGTAGTCAGCACAGTTCATTGTTCTGAGCAAGCTCACTGTACTGGCCCTATAAAAAGCACAGTAGAGTAGAAGAGTGCTCTTTTCTCAAAAGCAGATTTTGTTTCTTGTAAGGCGAGCTAGCGTTTGTTTCACAGTCCTAAATGGAGTTGAATCACATGCAGTTTCGGGTCCTAAGAGCAAGAGTTGTTTTCTGGTAAGAAGATTCACTATTGCGCTCCCATTGTCATACACAGGGCAAATATCACTGGCGTCTGTTCCCAGCAAATACAGTGTATTGGACTGAAGAGGATCTACTGTTCTTGTCATTTACCTAAGCAGAATTGAAATAGATATGGCCCGTGTGTGTAGTCAGCACAGTTCTTTTTTTCTGAGCAATCTCACTGTTCTGGCACTATAGGAAACACAGGAAAGTAGAAGAGTGCTCTTTTCTCAAAAGCAGAGTGTGTTTCTTGTAAGGCTAGCTAGCATTTGTTTCCCAGTCCTAAATGGAATTGAATCACATGCAGTTTCTGGTGCTACAAGCAAGAGCTGTTTTCTGGTAAGAAGAGTCACTATTGTGCTCCCATTGTCATATACAGGGCAAATAAAACTGGCGTCTGTTCCCAGCAAGTACAGTGTATTGGACTGAAGAGGATCTACTGTTCTTGTCAGTTTTCTAAGCAGAATTCAACTAGATATGGCCCGTGTGTGTAGGAAGCACAGTTCTTTTGTTCTGAGCAAGATCACTGTTCGGACCCCATAGGAAACACATTAGAGTAGAAGAGTGCTCTTTTCTCAAAAGCAGAGTGTGTTTCTTGTAAAGAGAGCTAGTGTTTTTTCCCAGTCCTAAATGGAGTTGAATCACATGCAGTTTCGGGTCCTACGAGCAAGAGTTTTTTTCTGGTAAGAGGATTCACTATTGCGCTCCCATTGTCATACACAGGGCAAATATCAATGGCGTCTGTTTCAAGCATGTACAGTGTATTGGAGTGAAGAGGATCTACTGTTCTTGTCAGGTTCCTAAGCAGAGTTGAACTATATATGGTCAGTGTGTAGGAAGCACCGTTCAGTTGTTCTGAGCAAGCTCACTGTTCTGGCCCTATAGGAAACACAGCAGAGTAGAAGAGTGCTCTTTTCTCAAAAGCAGAGTGTCTTTCTTGTAAGGCGAGCTAGCGTTTGTTTCTCAGTCCTAAATAGAGTTGAATCACATGCAGTTTTTGGTCCTACGAGCAAGAGTTGTTTTCTGGTAACGAAAGTCACTATTGCGCTCCCATTGCCAAACACAGTGCAAATAGCACTCGCATCTGTTCCCAGCAAGTACAGTGTATTGGACTGAAGAGGAGCTACTGTTCTTGTCAGTTTCCTAAGCAGAGTTGAATTAGATATGGCCCTTGTGTGTAGGAAGCACAGTTCTTTTGTTCTGAGCAAGCTCACTGTTCAGACCCCAGAGGAAACACAGTAGAGTAGAAGAGTGCTCTTTTCTCAAAAGCAGAGTGTGTTTCTTGTAAGGAAAGCCAGTGTTTGTTTCCCAGACAGAAATCGAGTTGAATTCCATGCAGTTTCTGGTCCTACGAGCAAGAGTTGTTTTCTGATAAGAGAGTCACTATTGCGCTCCCATTGCCATACACAGTGCAAATAGCACATGCGTCTGTTCCCAGCAAGTACAGTGTATTGGACTGAAGAGGAGCTACTGTTCTTGTCAGTTTCCTAAGCAGAATTGAACTAGATATGGCCGTGTGTGTAGGAAGCGCAGTTCTTTTGTTCTGAGCAAGCTCACTGTTTGGACCACATATGAAACACAGTAGAGTAGAAGAGTGCTCTTTTCTCAAAAGCAGAGTGTGTTTCTTGTAAGGCGAGCTAGCGTTTATTTCCCAGTTCTAAATGGAGTTGAATCACATGCAGTTTTCGGTCCTATGAGCAAGAGTTTTTTTCTGGTAAGGATAGGCTATTGCGCTCCCATTGATATACACAGTGCAAATAGCACTCGCATCTGTTCACAGCGAGTACAGTGTATTGGACTGAGGAGGATCTACTGTTCTTGTCAGGTTCCTAAGCAGAGTTGAACTAGATATCGTCCGTGTGTGTAGGAAGCACAGGTTTTTTGTTCTGAGCAAGCTCACTGTTCTGGCCCTATAGGAAACACATTAGAGTAGAAGAGTGCTCTTTTCTCAAAAGCAGAGTGTTTTTCTTGTAAGGCGAGCTAGCGTTTGTTTCCCAGTCAGAAATGGAGTTGAATCACATGCAGTTTGTTGTCCTATGAGCAAGAGTTGTTTTCTTGTAAGAAGAGTCACTATTGTGCTCCCATTTTCATACACAGGGCAAATAGCACTGAGGTCTGTTCCCAGAAAGTACAGTGTATTGGACTTAAGAGGATCTACTGTTCTTGTCAGTTTCCTAAGCACAGTTGAACTAGATATTGCCTGTGTGTGTAGGAAGCACAGTTCTTTTGTTCTGAGCAAGCTCACTGTTCTGGCTGTATAGGAAACACTGTAGAGTAGAAGAGCGCTCTTTTCTCAAAAGCAGAGTGTGTTTCTTGTAAGGCAAGCTAGTGTTTGTTTCCCAGTCAAAAATGGAGTTGAATCCCATGAAGTTTCTGGTCCTAGGAGCAAGAGTTTTTTTCTGGTAAGGAAAGTCACTATTGCGCTTCCATTGCCATGCACTGTGCAAATACCACACGCGTCTGCTTCCAGCAAGTACCGTGTATTGGACTGAAGAGGATCTACTGTTCTTGTCAGTTTCCTAAGCAGAGTTGAACTAGATATGGCCCGTGTGTGTACAAAGCACAGTTCTTTTGTTCTGAGCAAGCTCACTGTTCGGAACAATTAGGAAACACAGTAGAGTTGAAAAGAACTTTTTTCTCAAAAGCAGAGTGTGTTTCTTGTAAGGCGAGCTAGTGTTTGTTTCCCAGTCAGAAATGGAGTTGAATGCCATGCAGTTTCTGGTCCTACTAGCAAGAGTTGTTTTCTGTTAAGAAGAGTCACTATTGAGCTCCCATTGCCATACACAGTGCACATAGCACTCGCGTCTGTTCTCAGCAAGTACAGTGTATTGGACTGAAGAGGAGCTACTGTTCTTGTCAGTTTCCTAAGCAGAGTTGAACTAGATATGGCCCGTGTGTAGGAAGCAAAGTTCTTTTGTTCTGAGCTAGTTCACTGTTCGGATCCCTTAGGAAAAACAGTAGAGTAGAAGAGTACTCTTTTCTCAAAAGCAGAGTGTGTTTCTTGTAAGTCGAGCTAGCGTTTGTTTCCCAGACCTACATGGAGTTGAATCCCATGCAGTTTCTAGTCCTATGAGCAAGAGTTGTTTTCTGGCAAAAGAGTCACTATTGAGCTCCGATTGCCATACACAGTGCAAATAGCACTCGCGTCTGTTCCCAGCAAGTACAGTGTATTGGACTGACGAGGAGCTACATTTCTTGTCAGTTTCCTAAGCAGAGTTGAACTAGATATGGCCCCTGTGTGTGGGAACCACAGTTCTTTTGTTCTGAGCAAGCTCACTGTTCGGACCCCATAGAAAACACAATAGAGTAGAAGAGTGCTCTTTTCTCAAAAGCAGATTGTGTTTCTTGTAAGGCGAGCTAGCGTTTGTTTCACAGTCCTAAATGGAGTTGAATCACATGCAGTTTCGGGTCCTAAGAGCAAGATTTGTTTTCTGGTAAGAAGATTCACTATTGCGCTCCCTTGTCATACACAGGGCAAATATCACTGGCGTCTGTTCCCAGCAAGTACAGTGTATTGGACTGAAGAGGATCTACTGTTCTTGTCAGTTTCCTAAGCAGAATTGAAATAGATATGGCCTGTGTGTGTAGTCAGCACAGTTCATTGTTCTGAGCAAGCTCACTGTACTGGCCCAATAAAAAGCACAGTAGAGTAGAAGAGTGCTCTTTTCTCAAAAGCAGAGTGTGTTTCTTGTAAGGCGAGCTAGTGTTTGTTTCCCAGTCCTAAATGGAGTTGAATCACATGCAGTTTTTGGGCCTACGAGCAAGAGTTGTTTTCTGGTAAGGAAAGTCACTATTGTGCTCCCATTGCCATACACAGTGCAAATAGCACTCGCGTCTGTTCCCAGCAAGTACAGTGTATTGGCCTGAAGAGGATCTACTGTTCTTGTCAGTTTCCTAAGCAGAGTTGAACTAGATATGGCCTGTGTGTGTAGGAAGCAAAGTTCTTTTGTTCTGAGCAAGCTCACTGTTCTGGCCCTGGAGTAAACACAGTAGAGGAGAAGAGTGCTCTTTTCTCAAAAGCAGAGTGTGTTTCTTGTAAGGCGAGCTAGCGTTTGTGTCCCAGTCCTAAATGGAGTTGCATCACATGCAGTTTCTGGTCCTATGAGCAAGAGTTGTTTTCTGGTAAGAAGAGTCACTATTGTGCTATCATTGCCATACACAGTGCAAATAGCACTCGCGTCTGTTCCCAGCAAGTACAGTGTATTGGACAGAAGAAAATCTACTGTTCTTGTCAGTTTCCTAAGCAGAGTTGAACTAGATATGGCCCGTGTGTGTGAAGCACAGTTCTTTTGTTCTGAGCAAGCTCACTGTTCGGTCCCTATGGGAAACACAGTAGAGTAGAAGAGTGCTCTTTTCTCAAAAGCAGAGTGTGTTTCTTGTAAGGCTAGCTAGTGTTTGTTTCCCAGTCAGAAACGGAGTTGAATCCCATGCAGTTTCTGGTGCTACAACCAAGAGTTTTTTTCTGGTAAGAAGAGTCACTATTGCGCTCCCATTGCCATACACAGTGTAAATAGCACTCGCGTCTGCTCCCAGCATGTACATTGTATTGGACTGAAGAGGATCTACTGTTCTTGTCAGTTTCCTAAGCAGAGTTGAACTAGATATGGCCTGTGTGTGTAGGAAGCATAGTTCTTTTGTTCTGAGCAAGCTCACTCTTCGGACAACACAGGAAACACAGTAGAGTAGAAGAGTGCTCTTTTATCAAAAGCAGAGTGTGTCTTGTAAGGTGACCGAGAGTTTGTTTTCCAGTCCTAAATGGAGTTGAATCACATGCAGTTTTTGGTCTTACGAGCAAGAGTTGTTTTCTGGTAAGGAAAGTCACTATAGCGCTGCCATTGCCATACACAGTGCAAATAGCACTCGCGTCTCTTCCCAGCAAGTACAGTGTATTGGACTGAAGAGGAGCTACTGTTCTTGTCAGTTTCCTAAGCAGAGTTGAACTAGATATGGCCCCTGTGAGTAGGAAGCACAGTTCTTTTGTTTTGAGCAAGCTCACTGTTCGGAACCCATGGGAAACACAGTAGAGTAGAGGAGTGCTCTTTTCTCAAAAGCAGAGTGTGTTTCTTGTAAGGCAAGCTAACGTTTGTTTCCCAGTCCTAAATAAAATTGAGTCACTTGCAGTTTTTGGTCCTACGAGCAAGAATTGTTTTATGGTAAGAATTGTCACTATTGCACTCCCATTGTCATACACAGGGCAAATAGCACTGGTGTCGGTTCCCAGCATGTACAGTGTATTGGACTGAAGAGTATCTACTGTTCTTGTCAGTTTCTTAAGCAGAATTGATCTAGATATGGCCGTGTGTGTAGGAAGCACAGTTCTTTTGTTCTGAGCAAGCTCACTGTTTGGACCCCATAGGAAACACAATAGAGTAGAAGAGTGCTCTTTTCTCAAAAGCAGAGTGTGTTTCTTGTAAGGCGAGCTAGCATTTGCTTTCCAGTCAGAAATGGAGTTGAATCACATGCAGTTTCTGGTCCTAGGAGCAAGAGTTGTTTTCTGGTAAGAAGAGTCACTATTGCGCTCCCATTCCCATACACAGTGCAAATAGCACTCGCGTCTGTTCCCAGCAAGTACAGTGTATTGGACTAAAGAGGATCCTCTGTTCTTGTCAGTTTCTTAAGCAAAGTTGAACTAGATATGGCCCCGGTGTGTAGGAAGCACAGTTCTTTTGTTCTGAGCAAGCTCACTTTCAGACCCCATAGGAAACACAGTAGAGTAGAAGAGTGCCCTTTTCTCAAAAGCAGAGTGTGTTATTGAAAGGTGAGCTAGCATTTGTTTCCCAGTCCTAAATGGAGTTGAATCACATGCAGTTTTTGGTCTTACGAGCAAGAGTTGTTTTCTGGTAAGGAAAGTCACTATAGCGCTCCCATTGTCATACACAGTGCAAATAGCACTCGCGTCTCTTCCCAGCAAGTACAGTGTATTGGACTGAAGAGGAGCTACTGTTCTTGTCAGTTTCCTAAGCATAGTTGAACTAGATATGGCCCGTGTGTGTAGGAAGCACAGTTCTTTTGTTCTGAGCAAGCTCACTGTTCGGACAACATAGGAAACACAGTAGAGTAGAAGAGTGCTCTTTTCTCAAAAGCAGAGTGTGTTTCTTGTAAGGCGAGCTAGCGTTTGTGTCCCAGCCCTAAATGGAGTTGAATCACATGCAGTTTCTGGTCCTGTGAGCAAGAGTTGTTTTCTGGTAAGAAGAGTCACTATTGCACTCCCTTTATCATACACAGGGCAAATAGCACTTGCGTCTGTTCCCAGCATGTACAGTGTATTGGCCTGAAGAGGATCTACTGTTCTTGTCAGTTTCCTAAGCAGAGTTGAACTAGATATGGCCCGTGTGTGTAGGAAGCACAGTTCTTTTGTTCTGAGCAAGCTCACTGTTCTGGCCCTGGAGTAAACACAGTAGAGTAGAAGAGTGCTCTTTTCTCAAAAGCAGAGTGTGTTTCTTGTAAGGCGAGCTAGGGTTTGTGTCCCAGTCCTAAATGGAGTTGAATCCCATGCAGTTTCTGGTCCTACGAGCAAGAGTTGTTTTCTGGTTAGGAAAGTCACTATTGCGTTCCCATTGCCATACACAGTGCAAATAGCACTCGCGTATGTTCCCAGCAAGCACAGTGTATCAGACAGAGGAGGAGCTACTGTTCTTGTCAGTTTCCTAAGCAGAGATGAACGATATATGGCCCGTGTGTCTAGGAAGCACAATTCTTATGTTCTGAGCAAGCTCACTGTTCTGGCCCTATAGGAAACACATAGAGTAGAAGAGTGCTCTTTTCTCTAAAGCAGAGTGTGTTTCTTGTAAGGCGAGCTCGCGTTTGTTTCCCAGCCCTAAATGGAGTTGAATCACATGCACTTTTTGGTCCTACGAGCAAGAGTTGTTTTGTGGTAAGAAGAGTCACTATTACGCTCCAATTGCCATACACAGTGCAAATAGCACTCGCGTCTGTTCCCAGCAAGTACGTGTATCGGACTGAATAGGAACTACTGTTCTTGTCAGTTTCCTAAGCAGAGTTGAAATAGATATGGTCCGTGTGTGTAGGAAGCACAGTTCTTTTGTTCTGAGCAAGCTCACTGTTCTGGCCCTATAGGAAACACAGGAGAGTACAAGAGTGCTCTTTTCTCAAAAGCAGAGTGTGTTTCTTGTAAGGCGAGCTAGCATTTGTTTCCCAGTCCTAAATGGAGTTGAATGACATGCAGTTTCTGGTCCTAAGAGCAAGAGTTGTTTTCTGGTAAGGAAGTCAATATTGCGCTCCCATTGCCATACACAGTGCAAATAGCACTCGCATCTGTTCCCAGCATGTACAGTGTATCGGACTGAGGAGGAGCTACTGTTCTTGACAGTTTCCTAAGCAGAGTAGAACGAGATATGGCCCGTGTGTGTAGGAAGCACAGTTCTTTTGTTCTGAGCAAGCTCACTGTTTGGACCCCATAGGAAACACAGTAGAGAAGAAGAGTGCTCTTTTCTGAAAAGCAGAGTGTGTTTCTTGTAAGGCGAGCTAGCGTTTGTTTCCTAGTCCTAAATGGAGTTGAATCACATGCAGTTTCTGGTCCTACGAGCAAGATTTTTTTTCTGGTAAGGAAAGTCACTATTGCGCTCCCATTTCCATACAAAGTGCAAATAGCACTCGCAACTGTTCCCAGGAAGTACAGTGTATTGGACTGAAGAGGAGCTACTCTTCTCGTCAGTTTCCTAAGCAGAGTTGAACTAGATATGGCCCGTGTGTGTAGGAAGCACAGTTCTTTTCTTCTTAGCAAGCTCACTGTTCTGGCCCTATGGGAAACACAGTAGAGTAGAAGAGTGCTCTTTTCTCAAAAGCAGAGTGTGTTTCTTGTAAGGCGTAGTAGCGTTTGTTTCCCAGTCCTAAATGGAGTTGAATCCCATGCAGTTTCTAGTCCTATGAGCAAGAGTTTTTTTCTGGTAAGAAGCGACACTATTGTGCTCCCATTGTCATACACAGGGCAAATAGCACTGGCGTCTTTTCCCAGCATGTAGAGTGTATTGGACTGAAGAGGAGCTACTGTTCTTGTCAGTTTCCTAAGCAGAATTGAACTGGATATGGTCATGTGTGTAGGAAGCACAGTTCTTTTTTTCTGAGCAAGCTCGCTGTACTGGCCCTATAGGAAACACAGTAGAGTAGATGAGTGCTCTTTTCTCAAAAGCAGAGTGTGTTTCTTGTAAGGCGAGCTACGTTTGTTTCCCAGTCCTAAATGGAGTTGAATCACATGCAGTTTTTGGTCCTACGAGCAAGAGTTGTTTTCTGGTAAGGAAAGTCACTATTGCGCTCCCATTGCCATACACAGTGCAAATAGCACTCGCAGCTGTTCCCAGCAAGTACAGTGTATTGGACTGAAGAGGAGCTACTGTTCTTGTCAGTTTCCTAAGCAGAGTTGAACTAGATATGGCCCGTGTGTGTAGGAAGTACAGTTCTTTTGTTCTCAGCAAGCTCACTGTTCGGACCCCATAGTAAACACAGTAGAGTAGAAGTGTGCCCTTTTCTCAAAAGCAGAGCCTGTTTCTTGTAAGGCGAGCTAGCGTTTTCTTCCCAGACCTAAATGGAGTTGAATCCCATGAAGTTTCTGGTCCTACGAGCAAGAGTTGTTTTCTGGTAAGAAGAGACACTATTGTGCTCCCATTGTCATACACAGGGCAAATAGCACTGGCGTCTGTTCCCAGTATGTACACTGTATTGTACTGAAGAGGAGCTACTTTTCTTGTCAGTTTCCTAAGCAGAGTTGAACTAGATATGGCCCGTGTGTGTAGGAAGCACAGTTCTTTTGTTCTGAGCAAGCTCACTGTTCGGAACACTTAAGAAACACAGTAGAGTAGAAGAGTGCCCTTTTCTCAAAAGCAGAGTGTGTTTCTTGTAAGGCAAGCTAACGTTTGTTTCCCAGTCCTAAATAAAGTTGAGTCACTTGCAGTTTTTGGTCCTACGAGCAAGAGTTGTTTTATGGTAAGAATTGTCACTATTGCACTCCCATTGTCATACACAGGGCAAATAGCACTGGTGTCGGTTCCCAGCATGTACAGTGTATTGGACTGAAGTGTATCTACTGTTCTTGTCAGTTTCTTAAGCAGAATTGATCTAGATATGGTCGTGTGTCTAGGAAGCACAATTCTTTTCTTCTGAGAAAGCTCACTGTTCTGGCCACATAGGAAACACAGTAGAGTAGAAGAGTGCTCTTTTCTCAAAAGGAGAGTGTGTTTCTTGTAAGGTAAGCTAGCTTTTGTTTCCCAGTCCAAAATGGAGTTGAATCACATGCAGTTTTTGGTCCTAGGAGCAAGAGTTGTTTTCTGGTAAGGAAAGTCACTATTGTGCTCCAATTGACATACACAGTGCAAATAGCACTGGCGTCTGTTCCCAGCAAGTACAGTGTATTGGACTGAAGAGGAGCAACTGTTCTTCTAAGTTTATTAAAAATAGTTGAACTAGATATGGCCCGTGTGTGTAGGAAGCAAAGTTCTTTTGTTCTGAGCAAGCTCATTTTTCGGACCCCAAAGGAAACACAGTAGAGTAGAAGAGTGCCGTTTTCTCAAAATCAGAGTCTGTTTCTTGAAAGGCGAGCTTGCGTTTATTTCCAAGTTCTAAACGGAGTTGAATCACATGCAGTTTTCAGTCCTACGAGCAAGAGTTGTTTTCTGGTAAGGAAAGACACTATTGAGCTCCCATTGCCATACACAGTGCAAATAGCAATCGCGTCTGTTCCCAGCAAGTACAGTGTATTGGACTGAAGAGGAGCTACAGTTCTTGACAGTTTCCAAAGCAGAGTTGAACTAGATATGGCCCATGTGTGTAGGAAGCACAGTTCTTTTGTTCTGAGCAAGCTCACTGTTCAGACGCCATAGGAAACACAGTTGAGTAGAAGAGTGCACATTTCTCAAAAGCAGAGTGTGTTTCTTGTAAGGCGAGCTAGCGTTTGTTTCCCAGTTAGAAATGGAGTTGAATCCCATGCAGTTTCTGGTCCTACGAGCAAAAGTTGTTTTCTGGTAAAAAGAGTCACTTTTGCGCTCCCATGGCCATACACAGTGCAAATAGCACACGCGTCAGTTCCCAGCAAGTACAGTGTATTGGAATGAATAGGAGCTACTGTTCTTGTCAGTTTCCTAAGCAGAATTGAACTAGATATGGCCGTGTGTGTAGGAAGCACACTTCTTTTGTTCTGAGCAAGCTCACTGTTCTGGCCATATAGGAAACACAGTAGAGTAGAAGAGTGCTGTTTTCTCAAAAGCAGAGTGTGTTTCTTGTAAGGTGACCTAGTGTTTGTTTCCCAGTCCTAAATGGAGTTGTATCACATGCAGTTTTTGGTCATACAAGCAAGAGTTGTTTTCTGGTAAGGAAAGTCACTATTGCACTCCCATTGCCATACACATTACTAATAGGACTCGCGTCTGTTCCCAGCAAGTACAGTGTATTGGACTGAATAGGAGCTACTGTTGTTGTCAGTTTCCTAAGCAGAGTTGAACTAGATAGGGTCCGTGTGTGTAGGAAGCACAGTTTTTTGTTCTGAGCATGCTCACTGTTTGGACCCCATAGGAAACACAGTAGAGTAGAAGAGTGCTTTTTTCTCAAAAGCAGAGTGTGTTTCTTATAAAGCGAGCTATCGTTTGTTTCCCAGTCCTAAACGGAGTTGAATCACATGGAGTTTCTGGTCCTACGAGCAAGAGTTGTTTTCTGGTAAGAAGAGTCACTATTGTGCTGCCATTGCCATATACAGGACAAATAGCACTGGCGTCTGTTCCTAGCAAGTACAGTGTATTGGACTGAAGAGGACCTACTGTTCTTGTCAGGTTTATAAGCAGATTTGAACTAGATATGGCCGTGTGTGTAGGAAGCACAGTTTTTTTGTTCTGAGCAAGCTCACTGTTCGGACCCCATAGGAAACACAGTAGAGTAGAAGATTGCTCTTTTCTCTAAAGCAGAGTGTGTTTCTAGTAATGCGAACTAGCATTTGTTTCCCAGTCCTAAATGGAGTTGAATCACAAGCAGTTTCTGATCCTACGAGCAAGAGTTGTTTTCTGGTAAGGAAAGTCACTATTGCGCTCCCATTGACATACACAGTGCAAATAGCACTCCCGTCTGTTCCCAGCAAGTATAGTGTTTTGGATTGAAGAGGAGCTACTGTTCTTGTCAGTTTCCTAAGCAGAGTTGAACTAGATATGGCCCGTGTGTGTAGGAAGCACAGTTCTTTTGTTCTGAGCAAGCTCACTGTTTTGGCCCTATATGAAACACAGTAGAGTAGAAGAGTGCTATTTTCTCAAAAGCAGAGTGTGTTTCTTGTAAGGCGAGCTAGTGTTTGTTTCCCAGTCCTAAATGGAGTTGAATCCCATGCAGTTTCTGGTCCTACGAGCAAGAGTTGTTTTCTGGTAAGGAAAGTCACTATTGCGTTCCCATTGCCATACACAGTGCAAATAGCACTCGCGTCTGTTCCCAGCAAGCACAGTGTATCGGACAGAGGAGGAGCTACTGTTCTTGTCAGTTTCCTAAGCAGAGTTGAACGAGATATGGCCCGTGTGTCTAGGAAGCACAATTCTTATGTTCTGAGCAAGCTCACTGTTCTGGCCCTATAGGAAACACATAGAGTAGAAGAGTGCTCTTTTCTCTAAAGCAGAGTGTGTTTCTTGTAAGGCGAGCTCACGTTTGTTTCCCAGTCCTAAATGGAGTTGAATCACATGCACTTTTTGGTCCTACGAGCAAGAGTTGTTTTGTGGTAAGAAGAGTCACTATTACGCTCCAATTGCCATACACAGTGCAAATAGCACTCGCGTCTGTTCCCAGCAAGTACGTGTATTGGACTGAATAGGAACTACTGTTCTTGTCAGTTTCCTAAGCAGAGTTGAACTAGATATGGTCCGTGTGTGTAGGAAGCACAGTTCTTTTGTTCTGAGCAAGCTCACTGTTCTGGCCCTATAGGAAACACAGGAGAGTACAAGAGTGCTCTTTTCTCAAAAGCAGAGTGTGTTCCTTGTAAGGCGAGCTAGCGTTTGTTTACTAGTCCTAAATTCGGTTGAATCACATGCAGTTTCTGGTCCTACGAGCAAGAGTTTTTTTCTCGTAAGGAAAGTCACTATTGCGCTCCCATTTCCATACAAAGTGCAAATAGCACTCACATCTGTTCCCAGGAAGTACAGTGTATTGGACTGAAGAGGAGCTACTGTTCTCGTCAGTTTCCTAAGCAGAGTTGAAATAGATATGGCCTGTGTGTGTAGGGAGCACAGTTCTTTTGTTCTGAGCAAGCTCACTGTTCTGGCCCTATGGGAAACACAGTAGAGTAGAAGAGTGCTCTTTTCTCAAAAGCAGAGTGTGTTTCTTGTAAGGCGAGGTAGCGTTTGTTTCCCAGTCCTAAATGGAGTTGAATCCCATGCAGTTTCTGGTCCTACGAGCAAGAGTTTTTTTCTGGTAAGAAGAGACACTATTGTGCTCCCATTGTCATACACAGGGCAAATAGCACTGGCGTCTTTCCCCAGCATGTAGAGTATATAGGACTGAAGAGGAGCTACTGTTCTTGTCAGTTTCCTAAGCAGAATTGAACTGGATATGGCCATGCGTGTAGGAAGCACAGTTCCTTTGTTCTGAGCAAGCTCGCTGTACTGGCCATATAGGAAACTCAGTAGAGTAGAAGAGTGCTCTTTTCTCTAAAGCAGAGTGTGTTTCTTGTAAGGCGAGCTAGCGTTTGTTTCCCAGTCCTAAATGGAGTTGAATCACATGCAGTTTTTGGTCCTACGAGCAAGAGTTGTTTTCTGGTAAGGAAAGTCACTATTGCGCTCCCATTGCCATACACAGTGCAAATAGCACTCGCAGCTGTTCCCAGCAAGTACAGTGTATTGGATTGAAGAGGAGCTACTGCTCATGTCAGTTTCCTTAGCAGAATTGAACTAGATATGTCCGTGTGTGTAGGAAGCACAGATTTTTTGTTTGGAGCAAGCTCACTGTTCTGGCAATGTAGGAATAACAGTAGAGTAGAAGAGTGCTCTTTTCTCAAAACAGAGCATGTTTCTTTAAGGCGAGCTAGCGTTTGTTTCCCAGTCCTAAGTGGAGTTGAATCACATGCAGTTCCTGGTCCTGTGAGCAAGAGTTGTTTTCTGGTAAGGAGAGACACTATTGTGCTCCCATTGCTGTACACAGTGCAAATAGCACTCGCGTCTGTTCCCAGCAAGTACAGTGTACTGGACTGAAGAGGAGCTACTGTTCTTGTCAGTTTCCTAAGTAAAATTGAACTAGATATGGCCGTGTGTGTAGGAAGCACAGGTCTTTTGTTCTGAGTAAGCTCACTTTTCTGGCCATATAAGAAACACAGTAGAGTAGAAGAGTGCCGTTTTCTCAAAATCAGAGTCTGTTTCTTGTAAGGCGAGCTTGCGTTTATTTCCAAGTTCTAAATGGAGTTGAATCACATGCAGTTTTCAGTCCTACGAGCAAGAGTTGTTTTCTGGTAAGGAAAGTCACTATTGAGCTCCCATTGCCATACACAGTGCAAATAGCACTCGCGTCTGTTCCCAGCAAGTACAGTGTATTGGACTGAAGAGGAGCTACTGTTCTTGACAGTTTCCAAAGCAGAGTTGAACTAGATATGGCCCGTGTGTGTAGAAAGCACAGTTCTTTTTTTCTGAGCAAGCTCACTGTTCGGAACACTTAAGAAACACAGTAGTGTAGAAGAGTGCTCTTTTCTCAAAAGCAGATTGTGTTTCTTGTAAGGCGAGATAGCGTTTGTTTCCCAGTCCGAAATGGAGTTGAATCCCATGCAGTTTCTGGTCCTACGAGCAAGAGTTGTTTTCTGGTAAGAAGAGTCACTGTTGTGGTCCCATTGTCATACACAGTGCAATAGCACTCTTGTCTGTTCTAAGCAAGTACAGTGTATTGGACTGAAGAGGAGCTACTGTTCTTGTCAGTTTGCTAAGCATAGTTGAACTAGATATGGCTGTGTGTGTAGGAAGCACAGTTCTTTTGTTCTGAGCAAGCTCACTGTTCGGACCCCATAGGAAACACAATAGAGTAGAAGAGTGCCGTTTTCTCAAAAGCAGAGTTTGTTTCTTGAAAGCCGAGCTAGCATTTGCTTTCCAGTCAGAAATGGAGTTGAATCACATGCAGTTTCTGGTCCTACGAGCAAGAGTTGTTTTCTGGTAAGAAGAGTCACTATTGCGCTCCCATTGCCATACACAGTGCAAATAGCACTCGCGTCTGTTCCCAGCAAGTACAGTGTATTGGACTGAAGAGGATCTTCTGTTCTTGTCAGTTTCCTAAGCAGAGTTGAACTAGATATGGCCCGTGTGTGTAGGAAGCACAGTTCTTTTGTTCTGAGCAAGCTCATTGTTCGGACCCCATAGGAAACACAGTAGAGTAGAAGAGTGCCCTTTTCTCAAAAGCAGAGTGTGTTTCTTGTAAGGCAAGCTAACGTTTGTTTCCCAGTCCTAAATAAAGTTGAGTCACTTGCAGTTTTTGGTCCTATGAGCAAGAGTTGTTTTATGGTAAGAATTGTCACTATTGCACTCCCATTGTCATACACAGGGCAAATAGCACTGGTGTCGGTTCCCAGCATGTACAGTGTATTGGACTGAAGAGTATCTACTGTTCTTGTCAGTTTCTTAAGCAGAATTGATCTAGATATGGCCTTGTGTGTAGGAAGCACAGTTCT
This sequence comes from Peromyscus eremicus, assembly GCF_949786415.1. Lineage (NCBI taxonomy): Eukaryota > Metazoa > Chordata > Mammalia > Rodentia > Cricetidae > Peromyscus > Peromyscus eremicus. The sequence continues at coordinate 39,756 of NW_026736657.1, read as the reverse complement.
TTTGTTCTGAGCAAGCTCACTGTTCTGGCCACATAGGAAACACAGTAGAGTAGAAGAGTGCTCTTTTCTCAAAAGCAGAGTGTGTTTCTTGTAAGGCAAGCTAGGGTTTGTTTCCCAGTCCTAAGTGGAGTTGAATCACATGCAGTTTTTGCTCCTAGGAGCAAGAGTTGTTTTCTGGTAAGGAAAGTCACTATTGTGCTCCAATTGACATACACAGTGCAAATAGCACTGGCGTCTGTTCCCAGCAAGTACAGTGTATTGGACTGAAGAGGAGCAACTGTTCTTCTAAGTTTCCTAAAAAGAGTTGAACTAGATATGGCCCGTGTGTGTAGGAAGCAAAGTTCTTTTGTTCTGAGCAAGCTCATTTTTCGGACCCCAAAGGAAACACAGTAGAGTAGAAGAGTGCCGTTTTCTCAAAATCAGAGTCTGTTTCTTGTAAGGCGAGCTTGCGTTTATTTCCAAGTTCTAAATGGAGTTGAATCACATGCAGTTTTCAGTCCTACGAGCAAGAGTTGTTTTCTGGTAAGGAAAGTAACTATTGAGCTCCCATTGCCATACACAGTGCAAATAGCACTCGCGTCTGTTCCCAGCAAGTACAGTGTATTGGACTGAAGAGGAGCTACTGTTCTTGACAGTTTCCAAAGCAGAGTTGAACTAGATATGGCCCGTGTGTGTAGAAAGCACAGTTCTTTTTTTCTGAGCAAGCTCACTGTTCAGACGCCATAGGAAACAGTTGAGTAGAAGAGTGCTCATTTCTCAAAAGCAGAGTGTGTTTCTTGTAAGGCGAGCTAGTGTTTGTTTCCCAGTTAGAAATGGAGTTGAATCCCATGCTGTTTCTGGTCCTACGAGCAAAAGTTGTTTTCTGGTAAAAAGAGTCACTATTGCGCTCCCATGGCCATACACAGTGCAAATAGCACACGCGTTAGTTCCCAGCATTTACAGTGTATTGGACTGAGTAGGAGCTACTGTTCTTGTCAGTTTCCTAAGCAGAATTGAACTAGATATGGCCGTGTGTGTAGGAAGCACACCTCTTTTGTTCTGAGCAACCTCACTGTTCTGGCCATATAGGAAACACAGTAGAGTAGAAGAGTGCTGTTTTCTCAAAAGCAGAGTGTGTTTCTTGTAAGGTGACCTAGCGTTTGTTTCCCAGTCCTAAATGGAGTTGTATCACATGCAGTTTTTGGTCATACAAGCAAGAGTTGTTTTCTGGTAAGGAAAGTCACTATTGCACTCCCATTGCCATACACATTACTAATAGCACTCGCGTCTGTTCCCAGCAAGTACAGTGTATTGGACTGAATAGGAGCTACTGTTCTTGTCAGTTTCCTAAGCAGAGTTGAACTAGATAGGGTCCGTGTGTGTAGGAAGCACAGTTTTTTGTTCTGAGCATGCTCACTGTTTGGACCCCATAGGAAACACAGTAGAGTAGAAGAGTGCTTTTTTCTCAAAAGCAGAGTGTGTTTCTTGTAAGGCGAGCTAGCATTTGTTTCCCAGTCCTAAATGGAGTTGAATCACATGCAGTTTCTGGTCCTACGAGCAAGAGTTGTTTTCTGGTAAGAAGAGTCACTATTGTGCTGCCATTGCCATACACAGGACTAATAGCACTGGCGTCTGTTCCTAGCAAGTACAATGTATCGGACTGAAGAGGACCTACTGTTCTTGTCAGGTTTATAAGCAGATTTGAACCTGATATGGCCGTGTGTGTAGGAAGCACAGTTTTTTTTTTTGAGCAAGCTCACTGTTCGGACCCCATAGGAAACACAGTAGAGTAGAAGAGTGCTCTTTTCTCTAAAGCAGAGTGTGTTTCTAGTAATGCGAACTAGCATTTGTTTACCAGTCCTAAATGGAGTTGAATCACAAGCAGTTTCTGATCCTACGAGCAAGAGTTTTTTTATGGTAAGGAAAGTCACTGTTGCGCTCCCATTGCCATACACAGTGCAAATAGCACTCGCGTCTGTTCACAGCAAGTACAGTGTATCGGACTGAAGAGGAGCTACTGTTCTTGTCAGTTTCCTAAGCAGAGTTGAACTAGATATGGCCCGTGTGTGTAGGAAGCACATTTCTTATGTTCTGAGCAAGCTCTCTGTTCTGGCCCTATAGGAAACACAGTAGAGTAGAAGAGTGCTCTTTTCTCTAAAGCACAGTGTGTTTCTTGTAAGGCGAGCTCGCGTTTGTTTCCCAGTCCTAAATGGAGTTGAATCACATGCACTTTTTGGTCCTACGAGCAAGAGTTGATTTGTGGTAAGAAGAGTCACTATTACGCTAAAATTGCCATACACAGTGCAAACAGCACTCGCGTCTGTTCCCAGCAAGTACGTGTATTGGACTGAATAGGAACTACTGTTCTTGTCAGTTTCCTAAGCAGAGTTGAACTAGATATGGTCCGTGTGTGTAGGAAGCACAGTTCTTTTCTTCTGAGCAAGCTCACTCACTGTTCGGGCCCTATAGGAAACACAGGAGAGTACAAGAGTGCTCTTTTCTCAAAAGCAGAGTGTGTTTCTTGTAAGGCGAGCTAGCATTTGTTTCCCAGTCCTAAATGGAGTTGAATGACATGCAGTTTCTGGTCCTTCGAGCAAGAGTTGTTTTCTGGTAAGAAAGTAACTATTGCGCTCCCATTGCCATACACAGTGCAAATAGCACTCGCGTCTGTTCCCAGCATGTACAGTGTATCAGACTGAGGAAGAGCTACTGTTCTTGACAGTTTCCTAAGCAGAGTAGAACGAGATATGGCCCGTGTGTGTAGGAAGCACAGTTGTTTTGTTCTGAGCAAGCTCACTTTTTGGACCCCATAGGAAACACAGTAGAGAAGAAGAGTGCTCTTTTCTGAAAAGCAGAGTGTGTTTCTTGTAAGGCGAGCTAGCGTTTGTTTCCCAGTCCTAAATGGAGTTGAATGACACGCAGTTTCTGGTCTTACGAGCAAGAGTTGTTTTCTGGTAAGAAGAGACATTATTGCGCTGCCATTGCCATACACAGGACAAATAGCACTGTTGTCTGTTTCCAGCAGTACAGTGTATTGGACTGAAGAGGAGCTACTGTTTTTGTCAGGTACATAAGCAGAATTGAACTAAGTATGGCGGTGTGTGTAGGAAGCACAGTTTTTTTGTTCTGAGCAATCTCACTGTTCGGACCTCATAGGAATCACAGAAGAGTTGAAGAGTGCTCTTTTCTCTAAAGCAGAGTGTGTTTTTTCTAAGGCGAGCTGGCGTTTGTTTCCTAGTCCTAAATGGAGTGGAATCACATGCAGTTTCTGGTCCTACGAGCAAGAGTTTTTTTCTGGTAAGGAAAGTCACTATTGCACTCCCATTGCCATACACAGTGCAAATAGCACTGGCGTCTTTTCCCAGCATGTACAATGTATTGGACTAAAGAGGATCTACTCTCCTTGTCAGATTCCTAAGCAGAGTTGAACTAGATATGGCCCGTGTGTGTAGGAAGCACAGTTCTTTTGTTCTGAGCAAGCTCACTGATCTGGCCCTATAGGAAACACAGTAGAGTAGAAGAGTACTCTTTTCACAAAAGCAGAGTGAGTTTATTGTAAGGCGAGCTAGCGTATGTTTCCCAGTTCTAAATGGAGTTGCATCACATGCAGTTTCTGGTTCTACGAGCAATAGTTGTTTTCTGGTAAGAAGAGTCACTATTGCGCTCCCATTGCCATACACAGTGCAAATAGCACTCGCATCTGTTCGCAGCAAGTACAGTGTATTTGACTGAAGATGAGCTAGTGTTCTTGTCAGTTTCCTAAGCAGAGTTGAACTAGATATGGCCTCTGTGTGTAGGAAGCACACTTCTTTTGTTCTGAGCAAGCTCACTGTTCGGACCCAATAGGAAACACTTTAGAGTAAAAGAGTGCTCTTTTCTCAAAAGCAGAGTGTGTTTCTTGTAAGGCGAGCTAGCGTTTGTTTCCCAGTCCATAATGGAGTTGAATCACATGCAGTTTCTGGTCCTACGAGCAAGAGTTGTTTTCTGGTAAGGAAAGTCACTATTGCGCTGCCATTGTCATACACAGGACAAATAGCACTGTTGTCTCTTTCCAGCAGTACAGTGTATTGGACTGAAGAGGACCTACTGTTCTTGTCAGGTAACTAAGCAGAATTGAACTAAGTATGGCGGTGTGTGTAGGACGCACAGTTTTTTTGTTCTGAGCAAGCTCACTGTTCGGACCTCATAGGAATCACAGAAGAGTAGAAGAGTGCTCTTTTCTCTTAAGTAGAGTGTGTTATTTGTAAGGCGAGCTGGCGTTTGTTTCCTAGTCCTAAATGGAGTTCAATCACAGGCAGTTTCCGGTCCTGTGAGCTGGAGTTGTTTTCTGGAAAGGAAAGTCACTATTGTGCTCCCATTGCCATACACAGTAAAAATAGCACTCGCGTCTGTTCCCAGCAAGTACAGTGTATTGGACTGAAGAGGAGCTACTGTTCTTGTCAGTTTCCTAAGCAGAGTTGAACTAGATATGGACCATGTGTGTAGGAAGCACAGTTCTTTTGTTCTGAGCAAGCTCACTGTTCGGACACCATAGGAAACACAGTAGAGTAGAAGAGTGCTCTTTTCTCAAAAGCAGAGTGTGTTTCATGTAAGGCGAGCTAGCATTTGTTTCTCAGTCCTAAATGGAGTTGAATCATATGCAGTTTCTGGGCCTACGAGCAAGAGTTGTTTTATGGTAAGAAGAGTCATTGTTGCACTGCAATTGCCATACACAGGACAAATAGCACTGGCGTCTGTTCCCAGCGAGTACAGTGTATTGGACTGAAGAGGATCTACTGTTCTTGTCAGTTTCCTAAGCAGAGTTGAACTAGATATGGCCGTCTGTAGGAAGCACAGTTTTTTGTTCTGAGCAAGCTCACTGTTGGGAACACATAGGAAACAAAGTAGAATTGAAGAGTGCTCTTTTCTCAAAAGCAGAGTGTGTTTCTTGGAAGGCGAGCTAGCGTTTGTTTCCCAATCCTAAGTGGAGTTGAGTCACATGCAGTTTTTTGTCCTACGAGCAAGATTTGTTTTCTGGTAAGACGAGTCACTATTATGCTCCAATTGCCATACACAGTGCAAATAGAACTGGCGTCTGTTCTCCGCAAGTACAGTGTATAGGACTGAAGTGGAGCTACTGTTCTTGTCAGTTTCCTAAGCAGAGTTGAACTAGATATGGCCCGTGTGTGTAGGAAGCACAGTTCTTTTGTTCTGAGCAAGCTCACTGTTCGGACCCCATATGAAACACAGTAGAGTAGAAGAGTGCTCTTTTCTCAAAAGCAGAGTGTGTTTCATGTAAGGCTTGCTAGCATTTGTTTCCCAGTCCTAAATGGAGTTGAATCACATGCAGTTTCTGGTCCTACGAGCAAGAGTTGTTTTCTGGTAAGAAGAGTCACTATTGCGCTGCCATTGCCATACACAGGACAAATAGCACTGTTGTCTCTTTCCAGCAGTACAGTGTATTGGACTGAAGAGGAGCTATTGTTCTTGTCAGGTACCTAAGCAGAATTGAACTAAGTATGGCGGTGTGTGTAGGAAGCACAGTTTTTTTGTTCTGAGCAAGCTCACTGTTCGGACCACATAAGAATCACAGAAGAGTAGAAGAGTGCTCTTTTCTCTAAAGCAGAGTGTGTTTCTTGTAAGGCGAGATGGCGTTTGTTTCCTAGTCCTAAATGGAGTTCAATCACAGGCAGTTTCCGGTCCTATGAGCAAGAGTTGTTTTCTGGTAAGGAAAATCACTATTGTGCTCCCAATTCCATACACAGTGCAAATAGCACTCGCGTCTGTTCCCAGCAAGTACAGTGTATTGGACTGAAGAGGAGCTACTGTTCTTGTCAGTTTCCTAAGCAGAGTTGAACTATATATGGACCATGTGTTTAGGAAGCACAGTTCTTTTGTTCTGAGCAAGCTCACTGTTCGGACACCATAGGAAACACAGTAGAGTAGAAGAGTGCTCTTTTCTCAAAAGCAGAGTGTATTTCATGTAAGGCGAGGTAGCATTTGTTTCTCAGTCCTAAATTGAGTTGAATCATATGCAGTTTCTGGTCCTACGAGCAAGACTTTTTTTCCGGTAAGAAAAGTAACTATTGTGCTCCCTATGCCATCCACAGTGCAAATAGCACTCGAGTCTGTTCCCAGCAAGTACAGTGTATCGGACTGAAGAGGAGCTACTGTTCTTGTCAGTTTCCTAAGCAGAGTTGAACTAGATATGGCCCGTGTGTGTAGAAAGCACAGTTCTTTTGTTCTGAGCAAGCTCACTGTTCTGGCCCTATAGGAAAAACAGTAGAGTAGAAGAGTGCTCTTTTCTCTAAAGCAGAGTGCGTTTCTTGTAAGGCGAGCTAGCCTTAGTTTTCCAGTCCTAAATGTAGTTGAATCACATGCAGTTTCTGGTCCTACGAGCAAGAGTTGTTTTATGGTAAGAAGAGTCACTATTGTGCTGCAATTGCCATACACAGGACAAATAGCACTGGCGTCTGTTCCCAGCAAGTACAGTGTATTGGACTGAAGAGGATCTACTGTTCTTGTCAGGTTCCTAAGCAGAATTGAACTAAATATGGCCGTGTGTGTAGGAAGCACAGTTCTTTTGTTCTGAGCAAGCTCACTGTTCGGACCCCATAGGAAACACAGTAGAGTAGAAGAGTGCTCTTTTCTCAAAAGCAGAGTGTGTTTCTTGTAAGGCGAGCTAGCCTTTGTTTCCTAGTCCTAAATGGAGTTGAGTCACATGCATTTTCTGGTCCTACGAGCAAGAGTTGTTTTCTGGTAAGGAAAGTCACTATTGCGCTCCCATTGCCATACACAGTGCAAATAGCACTCGCGTCTGTTCCCAGCAAGTACAGTGTATCGGACTGAAGAGGAGCTACTGTTCTTGTCAGTTTCCTAAGCAGAGTTGAACTAGATATGGCCCGTGTGTGTAGGAAGCACAGTTCTTTTGTTCTGAGCAAGCTCACTGTTCGGAACCAATAGGAAACACAGTAGAGTAGAAGAGTGCTCTTTTCTCAAAAGCAGAATGTGTTTCATGTAAGGCGAGCTAGCATTTGTTTCCCAGTCTTAAATGGAGTTGAATCACATGCAGTTTCTGGTCCTACGAGCAAGAGTTCTTTTCTGGTAAGGAAAGTCACTATTGCGCTCCCATTGCCATACACAGTGCAAATAGCTCTCCCGTAGGTTCCCAGCAAGTACAGTGATCGGACTGAAGAGGAGCTACTGTTCTTGTCAGTTTCCTAAGCAGAGTTGAACTAGATATGGCCCCTGTGTAGGAAGCAGAGATCTTTTGTTCTGAGCAAGCTCACTGTTCTGGCCCTATAGGAAACACAGTAGAGTAGAAGAGTGCTCTTTTCTCTAAAGCAGAGGGTGTTTCTTGTAAGGCGAGCTAGCGTTTGTTTCCCAGTCCTAAATGGAGTTGAATCACATGCACTTTCTGGTCCTACGAGCAAGAGTTGGTTTCCGGTAAGGAAAGTCACTATTGCGCTCCCATTGCCATACACAGTGCAAATAGCACTCGCGTCTGTTCCCAGCAAGTACAGTGTATCGGACTGAAGAGGAGCTACTGTTCTTGTCAGGTTCCTAAGCAGAGTTGAACTAGATATGGCCCGTTCGTGTAGGAAGCACAGTTCCTTTGTTCTGAGCAAGCTCACTGTTCGGACCCCATAGGAAACACAGTAGAGTAGATGAGTGCTCTTTTCTCAAAAGCAGAGTGTGTTTCATGTAAGGCAAGCTATCATTTGTTTCCCAGTCCTAAATGGAGTTGAATCACATGCAGTTTCTGGTCCTACGAGCAAGAGTTGTTTTCTGGGGAAGAAAGTCACTATTGCACTCCCATTGCCATACACAGTTCAAATAGCACTCGCATCTGTTCCCAGCAAGTACAGTGTATTGAACTGAAGAGGAGCTACTGTTCTTGTCAGTTTCCTAAGCAGAGTTAAACTAGATATGGCCCGTGTGTGTAGGAAGCACAGTTCTTTTGTTCTGGGCAAGCTGACTGTTCTGGCCCTATAGGAAACACAGTAGAGTAGAAGAGTGCTCTTTTCTCTAAAGCAGAGGGTGTTTCTTGTAAGGCGAGCTAGCGTCTGTTTCCCAGTCCTAAATGGAGTTGAATCACATGCAGTTTCTGGTCCTATGAGCAAGAGTTGGTTTCCGGTAAGGAAAGTCACTATTGCGCTCCCATTGCCATACACAGTGCAAATAGCACTCGCGTCTGTTCCCAGCAAGTACAGTGTATCGGACTGAAGAGGAGCTACTGTTCTTGTCAGGTTCCTAAGCAGAGTTGAAGAGGATATGGCCCGTTCGTGTAGGAAGCACAGTTCCTTTGTTCTGAGCAAGCTCACTGTTCGGACCCCACAGGAAACACAGTAGAGTAGAAGAGTGCTCTTTTCTCAAAAGCAGAGTGTGTTTCATGTAAGGCAAGCTATCATTTGTTTCCCAGTCCTAAATGGAGTTGAATCACATGCAGTTTCTGGTCCTACGAGCAAGAGTTGTTTTCTGGGGAAAAGTCACTATTGCACTCCCATTGCCATACACAGTTCAAATAGCACTCGCATCTGTTCCCAGCAAGTACAGTGTATTGAACTGAAGAGGAGCTACTCTTCTTGTCAGTTTCCTAAGCAGAGTTGAACTAGATATGGCCCGTGTGTGTAGGAAGCACAGTTCTTTTGTTCTGGGCAAGCTCACTGTTCTGCCCCTATAGGAAACACAGTAGAGTCGAAGTGTGCTCTTTTCTCTAAAGCAGAGAGTGTTTTTTGTAAGGCAAGCTAGCGTTTGTTTTCCAGTCCTAAATGGAGTTGAATGACATGCAGTTTCTGGTCCTATGAGCAAGAGTTGTTTTCTGGTAAGAAGAGTCACTATTGCGCTGCCATTGCCATACACAGGACAAATAGCACTGTTGTCTCTTTCCAGCAGTACAGTGTATTGGACTGAAGAGGAGCTATTGTTCTTGTCAGGTACCTAAGCAGAATTGAACTAAGTATGGCGGTGTGTGTAGGAAGCACAGTTTTTTTGTTCTGAGCAAGCTCACTGTTCGGACCACATAAGAATCACAGAAGAGTAGAAGAGTGCTCTTTTCTCTAAAGCAGAGTGTGTTTCTTGTAAGGCGAGATGGCGTTTGTTTCCTAGTCCTAAATGGAGTTCAATCACAGGCAGTTTCCGGTCCTATGAGCAAGAGTTGTTTTCTGGTAAGGAAAATTACTATTGTGCTCCCAATTCCATACACAGTGCAAATAGCACTCGCGTCTGTTCCCAGCAAGTACAGTGTATTGGACTGAAGAGGAGCTACTGTTCTTGTCAGTTTCCTAAGCAGAGTTGAACTATATATGGACCATGTGTTTAGGAAGCACAGTTCTTTTGTTCTGAGCAAGCTCACTGTTCAGACACCATAGGAAACACAGTAGAGTAGAAGAGTGCTCTTTTCTCAAAAGCAGAGTGTATTTCATGTAAGGCGAGGTAGCATTTGTTTCTCAGTCCTAAATGGAGTTGAATCATATGCAGTTTCTGGTCCTACGAGCAAGACTTTTTTTCCGGTAAGAAAAGTAACTATTGTGCTCCCTATGCCATCCACAGTGCAAATAGCACTCGCGTCTGTTCCCAGCAAGTACAGTGTGTCGGACTGAAGAGGAGCTACTGTTCTTGTCAGTTTCCTAAGCAGAGTTGAACTAGATATGGCCCGTGTGTGTAGAAAGCACAGTTATTTTGTTCTGAGCAAGCTCACTGTTCTGGCCCTATAGAAAACACAGTAGAGTAGAAGAGTGCTCTTTTCTCTAAAGCAGAGTGCGTTTCTTGTAAGGCGAGCTAGCCTTTCTTTTCCAGTCCTAAATGGAGTTGAATCACATGCAGTTTCTGGTCCTACGAGCAAGAGTTGTTTTATGGTAAGAAGAGTCACTATTGCGCTGCAATTGCCATACACAGGACAAATAGCACTGGCGTCTGTTCCCAGCAAGTACAGTGTATTGGACTGAAGAGGATCTACTGTTCTTGTCAGGTTCCTAAGCAGAATTGAGCTAAATATGGCCGTGTGTGTAGGAAGCACAGTTCTTTTGTTCTGAGCAAGCTCACTGTTCGGACCCCGTAGGAAACACAGTAGAGTAGAAGAGTGCTCTTTTCTCAAAAGCAGAGTGTGTTTCTTGTAAGGCGAGCTAGCCTTTGTTTCCTAGTCCTAAATGGAGTTGAGTCACATGCATTTTCTGGTCCTACGAGCAAGAGTTGTTTTCTGGTAAGGAAAGTCACTATTGCGCTCCCATTGCCATACACAGTGCAAATAGCACTCGCGTCTGTTCCCAGCAAGTACAGTGTATCGGACTGAAGAGGAGCTACTGTTCTTGTCAGTTTCCTAAGCAGAGTTGAACTAGATATGGCCTGTGTGTGTAGGAAGCACAGTTCTTTTGTTCTGAGCAAGATCACTGTTCGGACCCCATAGGAAACACAGTAGAGTAGAAGAGTGCTCTTTTCTCAAAAGCAGAGTGTGTTTCATGTAAGGCTTGTTAGCATTTGTTTCCCAGTCCTAAATGGAGTTGAATCACATGCAGTTTCTGGTCCTACGAGCAAGAGTTGTTTTCTGGGGAAGAAAGTCAGTATTGCACTCCCATTGCCATACACAGTGCAAATAGCACTCGCATCTGTTCCCAGCAAGTACAGTGTATTGAACTGAAGAGGAGCTACTGTTCTTGTCAGTTTCCTAAGCAGAGTTGAACTAGATGTGGCCCGTGTGTGTAGGAAGCACAGTTCTTTTGTTCTGGGCAAGCTCACTGTTCTGGCCCTATAGGAAACACAGTACAGTAGAAGTGTGCTCTTTTCTCTAAAGCAGAGAATGTTTCTTGTAAGGCAAGCTAGCGTTTGTTTCCCAGTCCTAAATGGAGTTGAATGATATGCAGTTTCTGGTCCTACGAGCAAGAGTTGTTTTCTGGTAAGAAGAGTCACTGTTGCGCTACAATTGCCATACACAGGACAAATAGCACTGGTGTCTGTTCCCAGCAAGTACAGTGTATTGGACTGAAGAGGATCTACTGTTCTTGTCTGGTTCCTAAACAGAATTGAACTAAATATGGCCGTGTGTGTAGGAAGCACAGTTCTTTTGTTCTGAGCAAGCTCACTGTTCGGACCCCGTAGGAAACACAGTAGACTAGAAGAGTGCTCTTTTCTCAAAAGTAGAGTGTGTTTCTTGTAAGGCGAGCTAGCCTTTGTTTCCCAGTACTAAATGGAGTTGAGTCACATGCAGTTTCTGGTCCTACGAGCAAGAGTTCTTTTCTGGTAAGGAAAGTCACTATTGTGCTCCCATTGCCATACACAGTGCAAATAGCTCTCCCGTAGGTTCCCAGCAAGTACAGTGATCGGACGGAAGAGGAGCTACTGTTCTTGTCAGTTTCCTAAGCAGAGTTGAACTAGATATGGCCCCTGTGTAGGAAGCAGAGATCTTTTGTTCTGAGCAAGCTCACTGTTCTGGCCCTATAGGAAACACAGTAGAGTAGAAGAGTGCTCTTTTCTCTAAAGCAGAGGGTGTTTCTTGTAAGGCGAGCTAGCGTCTGTTTCCCAGTCCTAAATGGAGTTGAATCACATGCAGTTTCTGGTCCTATGAGCAAGAGTTGGTTTCCGGTAAGGAAAGTCACTATTGCGCTCCCATTGCCATACACAGTGCAAATAGCACTCGCGTCTGTTCCCAGCAAGTACAGTGTATCGGACTGAAGAGGAGCTACTGTTCTTGTCAGGTTCCTAAGCAGAGTTGAAGAGGATATGGCCCGTTCGTGTAGGAAGCACAGTTCCTTTGTTCTGAGCAAGCTCACTGTTCGGACCCCACAGGAAACACAGTAGAGTAGAAGAGTGCTCTTTTCTCAAAAGCAGAGTGTGTTTCATGTAAGGCAAGCTATCATTTGTTTCCCAGTCCTAAATGGAGTTGAATCACATGCAGTTTCTGGTCCTACGAGCAAGAGTTGTTTTCTGGGGAAAAGTCACTATTGCACTCCCATTGCCATACACAGTTCAAATAGCACTCGCATCTGTTCCCAGCAAGTACAGTGTATTGAAGTGAAGAGGAGCTACTCTTCTTGTCAGTTTCCTAAGCAGAGTTGAACTAGATATGGCCCGTGTGTGTAGGAAGCACAGTTCTTTTGTTCTGGGCAAGCTCACTGTTCTGCCCCTATAGGAAACACAGTAGAGTCGAAGTGTGCTCTTTTCTCTAAAGCAGAGAGTGTTTTTTGTAAGGCAAGCTAGCGTTTGTTTTCCAGTCCTAAATGGAGTTGAATGACATGCAGTTTCTGGTCCTATGAGCAAGAGTTGTTTTCTGGTAAGAAGAGTCACTATTGCGCTGCCATTGCCATACACAGGACAAATAGCACTGTTGTCTCTTTCCAGCAGTACAGTGTATTGGACTGAAGAGGAGCTATTGTTCTTGTCAGGTACCTAAGCAGAATTGAACTAAGTATGGCGGTGTGTGTAGGAAGCACAGTTTTTTTGTTCTGAGCAAGCTCACTGTTCGGACCACATAAGAATCACAGAAGAGTAGAAGAGTGCTCTTTTCTCTAAAGCAGAGTGTGTTTCTTGTAAGGCGAGATGGCGTTTGTTTCCTAGTCCTAAATGGAGTTCAATCACAGGCAGTTTCCGGTCCTATGAGCAAGAGTTGTTTTCTGGTAAGGAAAATTACTATTGTGCTCCCAATTCCATACACAGTGCAAATAGCACTCGCGTCTGTTCCCAGCAAGTACAGTGTATTGGACTGAAGAGGAGCTACTGTTCTTGTCAGTTTCCTAAGCAGAGTTGAACTATATATGGACCATGTGTTTAGGAAGCACAGTTCTTTTGTTCTGAGCAAGCTCACTGTTCAGACACCATAGGAAACACAGTAGAGTAGAAGAGTGCTCTTTTCTCAAAAGCAGAGTGTATTTCATGTAAGGCGAGGTAGCATTTGTTTCTCAGTCCTAAATGGAGTTGAATCATATGCAGTTTCTGGTCCTACGAGCAAGACTTTTTTTCCGGTAAGAAAAGTAACTATTGTGCTCCCTATGCCATCCACAGTGCAAATAGCACTCGCGTCTGTTCCCAGCAAGTACAGTGTATCGGACTGAAGAGGAGATATTGTTCTTGTCAGTTTCCTAAGCAGAGTTGAACTAGATATGGCCCGTGTGTGTAGAAAGCACAGTTCTTTTGTTCTGAGCAAGCTCACTGTTCTGGCCCTATAGGAAACACAGTAGAGTAGAAGAGTGCTCTTTTCTCTAAAGCACAGTGCGTTTCTTGTAAGGCGAGCTAGCCTTTCTTTTCCAGTCCTAAATGGAGTTGAATCACATGCAGTTTCTGGTCCTACGAGCAAGAGTTGTTTTATGGTAAGAAGAGTCACTATTGCGCTGCAATTGCCATACACAGGACAAATTTCACTGGCGTCTGTTCCCAGCAAGTACAGTGTATTGGACTGAAGAGGATCTACTGTTCTTGTCAGGTTCCTAAGCAGAATTGAACTAAATATGGCCGTGTGTGTAGGAAGCACAGTTCTTTTGTTCTGAGCAAGCTCACTGTTCGGACCCCGTAGGAAACACAGTAGAGTAGAAGAGTGCTCTTTTCTCAAAAGCAGAGTGTGTTTCTTGTAAGGCGAGCTAGCCTTTGTTTCCTAGTCCTAAATGGAGTTGAGTCACATGCATTTTCTGGTCCTACGAGCAAGAGTTGTTTTCTGGTAAGGAAAGTCACTATTGCGCTCCCATTGCCATACACAGTGCAAATAGCACTCGCGTCTGTTCCCAGCAAGTACAGTGTATCGGACTGAAGAGGAGCTACTGTTCTTGTCAGTTTCCTAAGCAGAGTTGAACTAGATATGGCCCGTGTGTGTAGGAAGCACAGTTCTTTTGTTCTGAGCAAGCTCACTGTTCGGACCCCATAGGAAACACAGTAGAGTAGAAGAGTGCTCTTTTCTCAAAAGCAGAGTGTGTTTAATGTAAGGCTTGCTAGCATTTGTTTCCCAGTCCTAAATGGAGTTGAATCACATGCAGTTTCTGGTCCTACGAGCAAGAGTTGTTTTCTGGGGAAGAAAGTCAGTATTGCACTCCCATTGCCATACACAGTGCAAATAGCACTCGCATCTGTTCCCAGCAAGTACAGTGTATTGAACTGAAGAGGAGCTACTGTTCTTGTCAGTTTCCTAAGCAGAGTTGAACTAGATATGTCCCGTGTGTGTAGGAAGCACAGTTCTTTTGTTCTGGGCAAGCTCACTGTTCTGGCCCTATAGGAAACACAGTAGAGTAGAAGTGTGCTCTTTTCTCTAAAGCAGAGAATGTTTCTTGTAAGGCAAGCTAGCGTTTGTTTCCCAGTCCTAAATGGAGTTGAATGACATGCAGTTTCTGGTCCTACGAGCAAGAGTTGTTTTCTGGTAAGAAGAGTCACTGTTGTGCTGCAATTGCCATACACAGGACAAATAGCACTGGCGTCTGTTCCCAGCAAGTACAGTGTATTGGACTGAAGAGGATCTACTGTTCTTGTCTGGTTCCTAAACAGAACTGAACTAAATATGGCCGTGTGTGTAGGAAGCACAGTTCTTTTGTTCTGAGCAAGCTCACTGTTCGGACCCCGTAGGAAACACAGTAGACTAGAAGAGTGCTCTTTTCTCAAAAGTAGAGTGTGTTTCTTGTAAGGCGAGCTAGCCTTTGTTTCCCAGTACTAAATGGAGTTGAGTCACATGCAGTTTCTGGTCCTACGGGCAAGAGTTCTTTTCTGGTAAGGAAAGTCACTATTGCGCTCCCATTGCCATACACAGTGCAAATAGCTCTCCCGTAGGTTCCCAGCAAGTACAGTGATCGGACTGAAGAGGAGCTACTGTTCTTGTCAGTTTCCTAAGCAGAGTTGAACTAGATATGGCCCGTGTGTGTAAAAAGCACAGTTCTTTTGTTCTGGGCAAGCTCACTGTTCTGGCCCTATAGGAAACACAGTAGAGTAGAAGTGTGCTCTTTTCTCTAAAGCAGAGAGTGTTTCTTGTAAGGTAAGCTAGCGTTTGTTTCCCAGTCCTAAATGGAGTTGAGTGACATGCAGTTTCTGGTCCTAGGAGCAAGAGTTGTTTTCTGGTAAGAAGAGTCACTGTTGCGCTGCAATTGCCATACACAGTACAAATAGCACTGGCGTCTGTTCCCAGCAAGTACAGTGTATTGGACTGAAGAGGATCTACTGTTCTTGTCTGGTTCCTAAACAGAATTGAACTAAATATGGCCCGTTCGTGTAGGAAGCACAGTTCCTTTGTTCTGAGCAAGCTCACTGTTCAGAACCCATAGGAAACACAGTAGAGTAGAAGAGTGCTCTTTTCTCAAAAGCAGAGTGTGTTTCATGTAAGGCAAGCTATCATTTGTTTCCCAGTCCTAAATGGAGTTAAATCACATGCAGTTTCTGGTCCTACGAGCAAGAGTTGTTTTCTGGGGAAGAAAGTCACTATTGCACTCCCATTGCCATACACAGTTCAAATAGCACTCGCATCTGTTCCCAGCAAGTACAGTGTATTGAACTGAAGAGGAGCTACTGTTCTTGTCAGTTTCCTAAGCATAGTTGAACTAGATATGGCCCGTGTGTGTAGGAAGCACAGTTCTTTTGTTCTGGGCAAGCTCACTGTTCTGCCCCTATAGGAAACACAGTAGAGTCGAAGTGTGCTCTTTTCTCTAAAGCAGAGAGTGTTTCTTGTAAGGCAAGCTAGCGTTTGTTTTCCAGTCCTAAATGGAGTTGAATGACATGCAGTTTCTGGTCCTACGAGCAAGAGTTGTTTTCTGGTAAGAAGAGTCACTATTGCGCTGCCATTGCCATACACAGGACAAATAGCACTGTTGTCTCTTTCCAGCAGTACAGTGTATTGGACTGAAGAGGAGCTATTGTTCTTGTCAGGTACCTAAGCAGAATTGAACTAAGTATGGTGGTGTGTGTAGGAAGCACAGTTTTTTTGTTCTGAGCAAGCTCACTGTTCGGACCACATAAGAATCACAGAAGAGTAGAAGAGTGCTCTTTTCTCTAAAGCAGACTGTTTTTCTTGTAAGGCGAGATGGCGTTTGTTTCCTAGTCCTAAATGGAGTTCAATCACAGGCAGTTTCCGGTCCTATGAGCAAGAGTTGTTTTCTGGTAAGGAAAATCACTATTGTGCTCCCAATTCCATACACAGTGCAAATAGCACTCGCGTCTGTTCCCAGCAAGTACAGTATATTGGACTGAAGAGGAGCTACTGTTCTTGTCAGTTTCCTAAGCAGAGTTGAACAATATATGGACCATGTGTTTAGGAAGCACAGTTCTTTTGTTCTGAGCAAGCTCACTGTTCGGACACCATAGGAAACACAGTAGAGTAGAAGAGTGCTCTTTTCTCAAAAGCAGAGTGTATTTCATGTAAGGCGAGGTAGCATTTGTTTCTCAGTCCTAAATGGAGTTGAATCATATGCAGTTTCTGGTCCTACGAGCAAGACTTTTTTTCCGGTAAGAAAAGTAACTATTGTGCTCCCTATGCCATCCACAATGCAAATAGCACTCGCGTCTGTTCCCAGCAAGTACAGTGTATCGGACTGAAGAGGAGCTACTGTTCTTGTCAGTTTCCTAAGCAGAGTTGAACTAGATATGGCCCGTGTGTGTAGAAAGCACAGTTCTTTTGTTCTGAGCAAGCTCACTGTTCTGGCCCTATAGGAAACACAGTAGAGTAGAAGAGTGCTCTTTTCTCTAAAGCAGAGTGCGTTTCTTGTAAGGCGAGCTAGCCTTTCTTTTCCAGTCCTAAATGGAGTTGAATCACATGCAGTTTCTCGTACTACGAGCAAGAGTTGTTTTATGGTAAGAAGAGTCACTATTGCGCTGCAATTGCCATACACAGGACAAATAGCACTGGCGTCTGTTCCCAGCAAGTACAGTGTATTGGACTGAAGAGGATCTACTGTTCTTGTCAGGTTCCTAAGCAGAATTGAACTAAATATGGCCGTGTGTGTAGGAAGCACAGTTCTTTTGTTCTGAGCAAGCTCACTTTTCGGACCCCGTAGGAAACACAGTAGAGTAGAAGAGTGCTCTTTTCTCAAAAGCAGAGTGTGTTTCTTGTAAGGCGAGCTAGCCTTTGTTTCCTAGTCCTAAATGGAGTTGAGTCACATGCATTTTCTGGTCCTACGAGCAAGAGTTGTTTTCTGGTAAGGAAAGTCACTATTGCGCTCCCATTGCCATACACAGTGCAAATAGCACTCGCGTCTGTTCCCAGCAAGTACAGTGTATTGGACTGAAGAGAATCTACTGTTCTTGTCAGTTTCCTAAGCAGAGTTGAACGAGATGTATCCCGTGTGTAGGAAGCACAGTTCTTTTGTTCTGAGCAATCTCACTGTTTGGACCCCATAGGAAACACAGTAGAGTAGAAGAGTGCTCTTCTCTCAAAAGCAGAGTGTTTTTCTTGAAGGCGAGCTAGCATTTGTTTCCCAGACCTAAATGGAGTTGAGTCACATGCAGTTTTTTGTCCTACGAGCAAGAGTTGTTTTCTGGTAAGACGAGTCACTATTGTGCTCCAATTGCCATACACAGTGCAAATAGCACTTGCGTCTGTTCCCCGCAAGTACAGTGTATTGGACTGAAGAGGAGCTACTGTTCTTGTCAGTTTCCTAAGCGGAGTTGAACTAGTTATGGCCCGTGTGTGTAGGAAGCACAGTTCTTTTGTTCTGAGCAAGCTAACTGTTCTGGAACTATAGGAAACACAGTAGAGTAGAAGAGTGCTCTTTTCTCTGAAGCAGAGTGTGTTTCTTGTAAGGCGAGCTAGCGTTTGTTTCCCAGTCCTAAATGGAGTTGAATCACATGCAGTTTCTGATACTATGAGCAAGAGTTGTTTTCTGGTAAGGAAAGTCACTATTGTGCTCCCATTGCCATACACAGTGGAAATAGCACTCCCGTCTGTTCCCAGCAAGTACAGTGTATTGGACTGAAGAGGAGCTACTGTTCTTGTCAGTTTCCTAAGCAGAGTTGAACTAGATATGGCCTTGTGTGTGTAGGAAGCACACTTCTTTTGTTCTGAGCAAGCTCACTGTTCTGGCCCTGTACGAAACACAGTAGAGTAGAAGAGTGGTCTTGTCTCTAAAGCAGAGTGTGTTTCTTGTAAGGCGAGCTAGCCTTTGTTTCCCAGTTTTAAATGGAGTTGAGTCACATGCAGTTTCTGGTCCTATGAGCAAGAGTTCTTTCCGGTAAGGAAAGTCACTATTGCGCTCCCATTGCCATACACAGTGCAAATAGCACTCGCGTCTGTTCCCAGCAAGTACAGTGTATCGGACTGAAGAGGAGCTACTGTTCTTGTCAGTTTCCTAAGCAGAGTTGAACTAGATATGGTCCGTGTGTGTAGGAAGCACAGGTTTTTTTTTCTGAGCAAGCTCACTGCTCTGGCCCTATAGGAAACACAGTAGAGTAGAAGAGTGCTCTTTTATCAAAAGAAGAGTGTGTTTCTTGTAAGGCGAGCTAGCGTTTGTTTCCCAGTCCTAAATAGAGTTGAATCACATGCAATTTCTGGTCCTATGAGCAAGAGTTGTTTTATGGTAAGAAGAGTCACTATTGCGCTCCCATTGCCATACACAGGACAAATAGCACTGGCGACTGTTCCCAGCAAGTACAGTGTATCGGACTGAAGAGGAGCTACTGTTCTTGTCAGTTTCCTAAGTAGAGTTGAACTAGTTATGGCCCGTGTGTGTAGGAAGCACAGTTCTTTTGTTCTGAGCAAGCTCACTGTTCAGACCCCATAGGAAACACAGTAGAGTAGAAGAGTGCTCTTTTCTCAAAAGCAGAGTGTGTTTCTTGTAAGGAGAGCTAGCGTTTGTTTCCCAGTCCTAAATGGAGTTGAATCCCATGCAGTTTCTGGTCCTAGGAGCAAGAGTTGTTTTCTGGTAAGGAAAGTCACTATTGCGCTCCCATTGCCATACACAGTGCAAATAGCACTCGCGTCTTTTCCCAGCAAGTACAGTGTATCGGACTGAAGAGGATCTACTGTTCTTGTCAGGTTCGTAAGCAGAATTGAACTAGATATGGCCCTGGTTCTAGGAAGCACAGTTCTTTTGTTCTGAGCAAGTTCACTGTTCGGACTTCTTAGGAAACACAGTAGAGTAGAAGAGTGCTCTTTTCTCTAAAGCAGAGTGTGTTTCTTGTAAGGCGAGCTAGTGTTTGTTTCACAGTCCTAATGGAGTTGAATCACATGCAGTTTCTGGTCCTATGAGCAAGAGTTGTTTTCTGGTAAGAAGAGTCACTATTGCGCTCCCATTGTCATACACAGTGCAAATAGCACTGGCGTCTGTTCCCACCAGTACAGTGTATTGGACTAAAGAGGATCTACTGTTCTTGTCAGGTTCCTAAGCAGAGTTGAACTAGATATGGCCTTGTGTGTAGGAAGCACACTTCTTTTGTTCTGAGCAAGCTCACTGTTCTGGCCCTGTAGGAAACACAGTAGAGTAGAAGAGTGGTGTTTTCTCAAAAGCAGAGTGTGTTTCTTGTAAGGCGAGCTAGCGTTTGTTTCCCAGTCCTAAATGGAGTTGAATCACATGCAGGTTCTGGTCCTACGAGCAAGAGTTGTTTTCTGGTAAGGAAAGTCACTATTGCGCTTCCATGGTCATACACAGTGCAAATAGCACTCGCGTCTGTTCCCAGCAAGTACAGTGTATTGGACTGAAGAGAATCTACTGTTCTTGTCAGTTTCCTAAGCAGAGTTGAACGAGATGTATCCCGTGTGTAGGAAGCACAGTTCTTTTGTTCTGAGCAATCTCACTGTTTGGACCCCATAGGAAACACAGTAGAGTAGAAGAGTGCTCTTCTCTCAAAAGCAGAGTGTTTTTCTTGAAGGCGAGCTAGCATTTGTTTCCCAGACCTAAATGGAGTTGAGTCACATGCAGTTTTTTGTCCTACGAGCAAGAGTTGTTTTCTGGTAAGACGAGTCACTATTGTGCTCCAATTGCCATACACAGTGCAAATAGCACTTGCGTCTGTTCCCCGCAAGTACAGTGTATTGGACTGAAGAGGAGCTACTGTTCTTGTCAGTTTCCTAAGCGGAGTTGAACTAGTTATGGCCCGTGTGTGTAGGAAGCACAGTTCTTTTGTTCTGAGCAAGCTAACTGTTCTGGAACTAGAGGAAACACAGTAGAGTAGAAGAGTGCTCTTTTCTCTGAAGCAGAGTGTGTTTCTTGTAAGGCGAGCTAGCGTTTGTTTCCCAGTCCTAAATGGAGTTGAATCACATGCAGTTTCTGATACTATGAGCAAGAGTTGTTTTCTGGTAAGGAAAGTCACTATTGTGCTCCCATTGCCATACACAGTGGAAATAGCACTCCCGTCTGTTCCCAGCAAGTACAGTGTATTGGACTGAAGAGGAGCTACTGTTCTTGTCAGTTTCCTAAGCAGATTTGAACTAGATATGGCCCGTGTGTGTAGGTAGCACAGTTGTTTTGTTCTGAGCAAGCTCACTTTCGGACCGCATAGGAAACACAGTAGAGTAGATGACTGCTCTTTTCACAAAAGCAGAGTGTGTTTCTTGTAAGGTGAGATAGCATTAGTTTCCAGGTCCTAAAAGGAGTGGAAGCACATGCAGTTTCTGGTCCTATGAGCAAGAGTTTTTTTCTGGTAAGGAAACTCACTATTGCACTCCATTTGCCATACACAGTGCAAATAGCCCTGGCATCTGTTCCCAGCAAGTACAGTGTATTGAACTGAATAGGAGCTACTGTTCTTTTCAGTTCTCTAAGCAGAGTTGAACTAGATATGGTCCGTGTGTGTAGGAAGCACAGGTTTTTTTTTCTGAGCAAGCTCACTGTTCGGAACACATAGGAAACACAGTAGAATAGAAGAGTGCTCTTTTCTCAAAAGCAGAGGGTGTTTCTTGGAAGGCGAGCTAACGTTTGTTTCCCAGTCCTAAACGGAGTTGAGTCACATGCAGTTTTTTGTCCTACGAGCAAGAGTTGTTTTCTGGTAAGGAAAGTCACTATTGCGCTCCCATTGCCATACACAGTGCAAATAGCACTCGCGTCTGTTCCCAGCAAGTACAGTGTATCGGACTGAAGAGGAGCTACTGTTCTTGTCAGTTTCCTAAGTAGAGTTGAACTAGTTATGGCCCGTGTGTGTAGGAAGCACAGTTCTTTTGTTCTGAGCAAGCTCACTGTTCAGACCCCATAGGAAACACAGTAGAGTAGAAGAGTGCTCTTTTCTCAAAAGCAGAGTGTGTTTCTTGTAAGGCGAGCTAGCCTTTGTTTCCCAGTCCTAAATGGAGTTGAGTCACATGCAGTTTCTGGTCCTACGAGCAAGAGTTGTTTTCTGGTAAGGAAAGTCACTATTGCGCTCCCATTGCCATACACAGTGCAAATAGCACTCGCGTCTGTTCCCAGCAAGTACAGTGTATCGGACTGAAGAGGAGCTACTGTTCTTGTCAGTTTCCTAAGCAGAGTTGAACTAGATATGGTCGGTGTGTGTAGGAAGCACAGTTCTTTTGTTCTGAGCAAGCTCACTGCTCTGGCCCTATAGGAAACACAGTAGAGTAGAAGAGTGCTCTTTTATCAAAAGAAGAGTGTGTATCTTGTAAGGCCAGCTAGCGTTTGTTTCCCAGTCCTAAATAGAGTTGAATCACATGCAGTTTCTGGTCCTACGAGCAAGAGTTGTTTTCTGGTAATAAGAGTCAATATTGCGCTGCCATTGCCATACACAGGACAAATAGCACTGGCATCTGTTCCCAGCAAGTACAGTGTATTGGACTGAAGAGGAGCTACTGTTCTTGTCAGGTTCGTAAGCAGAATTGAACTAGATATGGCCCTGTTTATAGCAAGCACAGTTCTTTTGTTCTGAGCAAGTTCACTGTTCGGACTTCTTAGGAAACACAGTAGAGTAGAAGAGTGCTCTTTTCTCTAAAGCAGAGTGTGTTTCTTGTAAGGCGAGCTAGTGTTTGTTTCACAGTCCTAAATGGAGTTGAATCACATGCAGTTTCTGGTCCTATGAGCAAGAGTTGTTTTCTGGTAAGAAGAGTCACTATTGCGCTCCCATTGTCATACACAGTGCAAATAGCACTGGCGTCTGTTCCCACCAGTACAGTGTATTGGACTAAAGAGGATCTTCTGTTCTTGTCAGGTTCCTAAGCAGAGTTGAACTAGATATGGCCTTGTGTGTAGGAAGCACACTTCTTTTGTTCTGAGCAAGCTCACTGTTCTGGCCCTGTACGAAACACAGTAGAGTAGAAGAGTGGTCTTGTCTCAAAAGCAGAGTGTGTTTCTTGTAAGGCGAGCTAGCCTTTGTTTCCCAGTTTTAAATGGAGTTGAGTCACATGCAGTTTCTGGTCCTACGAGCAAGAGTTCTTTTCCGGTAAGGAAAGTCACTATTGCGCTCCCATTGCCATACACAGTGCAAATAGCACTGGCGTCTGTTCCCAGCAAGTACAGTGTATCGGACTGAAGAGGAGCTACTGTTCTTGTCAGTTTCCTAAGCTGAGTTGAACTAGATATGGTCGGTGTGTGTAGGAAGCACAGTTCTTTTGTTCTGAGCAAGCTCACTGCTCTGGCCCTATAGGAAACACAGTAGAGTAGAAGAGTGCTCTTTTATCAAAAGAAGAGTGTGTTTCTTGTAAGGCCAGCTAGCGTTTGTTTCCCAGTCCTAAATAGAGTTGAATCACATGCAGTTTCTGGTCCTATGAGCAAGAGTTGTTTTATGGTAAGAAGAGTCACTATTGCGCTCCCATTGCCATACACAGGACAAATAGCACTGGCGACTGTTCCCAGCAAGTACAGTGTATTGGACTGAAGAGGAGCTACTGTTCTTGTCAGGTTCCTAAGCAGAATTCAACTAGATAGGGTCGGTGTGTGTAGGAAGCAGAGTTCTTTTATTCTGAGCAAGCTCACTGTTTGGACACCATAGGAAACACAGTAGAGTAGAAGAGTGCTCTTTTCTCTAAAGCAGAGTGTGTTTCTTGTAAGGAGAGCTAGCGTTTGTTTCCCAGTCCTAAATGGAGTTGAATCCCATGCAGTTTCTGGTCCTATGAGCAAGAGTTGTTTTCTAGTAAGGAAAGTCACTATTGCGCTCCCATTGCCATACACAGTGCAAATAGCACTCACGTCTGTTCCCAGCAAGTACAGTGTATCGGACTGAAGAGGATCTACTGTTCTTGTCAGGTTCGTAAGCAGAATTGAACTAGATATGGCCCTGTTTCTAGGAAGCACAGTTCTTTTGTTCTGAGCAAGTTCACTGTTCGGACTTCTTAGGAAACACAGTAGAGTAGAAGAGTGCTCTTTTCTCTAAAGCAGAGTGTGTTTCTTGTAAGGCGAGCTAGTGTTTGTTTCACAGTCCTAATGGAGTTGAATCACATGCAGTTTCTGGTCCTATGAGCAAGAGTTGTTTTCTGGTAAGAAGAGTCACTATTGCGCTCCCATTGTCATACACAGTGCAAATAGCACTGGCGTCTGTTCCCACCAGTACAGTGTATTGGACTAAAGAGGATCTACTGTTCTTGTCAGGTTCCTAAGCAGAGTTGAACTAGATATGGCCTTGTGTGTAGGAAGCACACTTCTTTTGTTCTGAGCAAGCTCACTGTTCTGGCCGTGTAGGAAACACAGTAGAGTAGAAGAGTGGTCTTGTCTCAAAAGCAGAGTATGTTTCTTGTAAGGCGAGCTAGCGTTTGTTTCCCAGTCCTAAATGGAGTTGAATCACATGCAGGTTCTGGTCCTACGAGCAAGAGTTGTTTTCTGGTAGGAAAGTCACTATTGCGCTTCCATGGTCATACACAGTGCAAATAGCACTCGCGTCTGTTCCCAGCAAGTACAGTGTATTGGACTGAAGAGAATCTACTGTTCTTGTCAGTTTCCTAAGCAGAGTTGAACGAGATGTATCCCGTGTGTAGGAAGCACAGTTCTTTTGTTCTGAGCAATCTCACTGTTTGGACCCCATAGGAAACACAGTAGAGTAGAAGAGTGCTCTTCTCTCAAAAGCAGAGTGTGTTTCTTGAAGGCGAGCTAGCATTTGTTTCCCAGACCTAAATGGAGTTGAGTCACATGCAGTTTTTTGTCCTACGAGCAAGAGTTGTTTTCTGGTAAGGAAAGACACTATTGCGCTCCAATGGTCATACACAGTGCAAATGGCACTCGCGTCTGTTCCCAGCAAGAACAGTGTATCGGACTGAAGAGAAGCTACTGTTCTTGTCAGTTTCCTAAGCAGAGTTGAATGAGATATGTCCCGTGTGTGTAGGAAGCACAGTTTTTTTGTTCTGAGCAAGCTCACTGTTGGGAACACATAGGAAACACAGTAGAATTGAAGAGTGCTCTTTTCTCAAAAGCAGAGTGTGTTTCTTGGAAGGCGATCTAGCGTTTGTTTCCCAGTCCTAAATGGAGTTGAGTCACATGCAGTTTTTGGTCCTACGAGCAAGATTTGTTTTCTGGTAAGACGAGTCACTATTGTCCTCCAATTGCCATACACAGTGCAAATAGCACTCGCGTCTGTTCCCAGCAAGTACAGTGTATTGGACTGAAGAGGATCTACTGTTCTTGTCAGGTACCTAAGCAGAATTGAACTAAGTATGGCGGTGTGTGTAGGAAGCACAGTTTTTTTTTTCTGAGCAAGCTCACTGTTCGGACCCCATAGGAAACACAGTAGAGTAGAAGAGTGCTCTTTGCTCAAAAGCAGAGTGTGTTTCATGTAAGGCTTGCTAGCACTTGTTTCCCAGTCCTAAATGGAGTTGAATCACATGCAGTTTCTGGTCCTACGAGCAAGAGTTGTTTTCTGGTAAGGAAAGTCACTATTGCGCTCCCATTGCCATCCATAGTGCAAATAGCACTCGCGTCTGTTCCCAGCAAGTACAGTGTATCGGACTAAAGAGGAGCTACTGTTCTTGTCAGTTTCCTAAGCAGAGTTGAACTAGATATGGCCCGTGTGTAGGAAACACAGTTCTTTTGTTCTGAGCAAGCTCACTCTTCTGGCCATATGGAAACACAGTAGAGTAGAAGAGTGCTCTTTTCTCTAAAGCAGAGTGTGTTTCTTGTAAGGCGAGCTAGCGTTTGTTTCCCAGTCCTAAATGGAGTTGAATCACATGCAGTTTCTGGTCCTACGAGCAAGAGTTGTTTTCCGGTAAGGAAAGTCACTATTGCACTCCCATTGCCATACACAGTGCAAATAGCACTCGCGTCTGTTCCCAGCAAGTACAGTGTATTGGACTGAAGAGGAGCTACTGTTCTTGTCAGTTTCCTAAGCAGAGTTGAACTAGATATGGCCCGTTTGTGTAGGAAGCACAGTTCTTTTGTTCTGGGAAAGCTCACTGTTCTGGCCCTATAGGAAACACAGTAGAGTCGAAGTGTGCTCTTTTCTCTAAAGCAGAGAGTGTTTCTTGTAAGGCAAGCTAGCGTTTGTTTCCCAGTCCTAAATGGAGTTGAATGACACGCAGTTTCTGGTCTTACGAGTAAGAGTTGTTTTCTGGTAAGAAGAGACATTATTGCGCTGCCATTGCCATACACAGGACAAATAGCACTGTTGTCTGTTTCCAGCAGTACAGTTTATTGGACTTAAGAAGAGCTACTGTTCTTGTCAGGTACATAAGCAGAATTGAACTAAGTATGGCGGTGTGTGTAGGAAGCACAGTTTTTTTTGTTCTGAGCAATCTCACTGTTCGGACCTCATAGGAATCACAGAAGAGTTGAAGAGTGCTCTTTTCTCTAAAGCAGAGTGTGTTTTTTCTAAGGTGAGCTGGCGTTTGTTTCCTAGTCCTAAATGGAGTGGAATCACATGCAGTTTCTGGTCCTACGAGCAAGAGTTTTTTTCTGGTAAGGAAAGTCACTATTGCACTCCCATTGCCATACACAGTGCAAATAGCACTGGCGTCTTTTCCCAGCATGTACAATGTATTGGACTGAAGAGGATCTACTGTCCTTGTCAGATTCCTAAGCAGAGTTGAACTAGATATGGCCCGTGTGTGTAGGAAGCACAGTTCTTTTGTTCTGAGCAAGCTCACTGATCTGGCCCTATAGGAAACACAGTAGAGTAGAAGAGTGCTCTTTTCTCAAAAGCAGAGTGAGTTTATTGTAAGGCGAGCTAGCGTTTGTTTCCCAGTTCTAAATGGAGTTGCATCACATGCAGTTTCTGGTTCTACGAGCAATAGTTGTTTTCTGGTAAGAAGAGTCACTATTGCGCTCCCATTGCCATACACAGTGCAAATAGCACTCGCATCTGTTCGCAGCAAGTACAGTGTATTTGACTGAAGATGAGCTAGTATTCTTGTCAGTTTCCTAAGCAGAGTTGAACTAGATATGGCCTCTGTGTGTAGGAAGCACACTTCTTTTGTTCTGAGCAAGCTCACTGTTCGGACCCAATAGGAAACACTTTAGAGTAAAAGAGTGCTCTTTTCTCAAAAGCAGAGTGTGTTTCTTGTAAGGCGAGCTAGCGTTTGTTTCCCAGTCCATAATGGAGTTGAATGACATGCAGTTTCTGGTCCTACAAGCAAGAGTTGTTTTCTGGTAAGGAAAGTCACTATTGCGCTGCCATTGTCATACACAGGACAAATAGCACTGTTGTCTCTTTCCAGCAGTACAGTGTATTGGACTGAAGAGGACCTACTGTTCTTGTCAGGTACCTAAGCAGAATTGAACTAAGTATGGCGGTGTGTGTAGGACGCACAGTTTTTTTGTTCTGAGAAAGCTCAATGTTCGGACCTCATAGAAATCACAGAAGAGTAGAAGAGTGCTCTTTTCTCTTAAGCAGAGTGTGTTTCTTGTAAGGCAAGCTAGCGTTTGTTTCCCAGTCCTAAATGGAGTTGAGTGACATGCAGTTTCTGGTCCTACGAGCAAGAGTTGTTTTCTGGTAAGAAGAGTCACTGTTGCGCTGCAATTGCCATACACAGGACAAATAGCACTGGCGTCTGTTCCCAGAAAGTACAGTGTATTGGACTGAAGAGGATCTACTGTTCTTGTCTGGTTCCTAAACAGAATTGAACTAAATATGGCCGTGTGTGTAGGAAGCACAGTTCTTTTGTTCTGAGCAAGCTCTCTGTTCGGACCCCGTAGGAAACACAGTAGACTAGAAGAGTGCTCTTTTCTCAAAAGTAGAGTGTGTTTCTTGTAAGGCGAGCTAGCCTTTGTTTCCCAGTACTAAATGGAGTTGAGTCACATGCAGTTTCTGGTCCTATGAGCAAGAGTTCTTTTCTGGTAAGGAAAGTCACTATTGTGCTCCCATTGCCATACACAGTGCAAATAGCTCTCCCGTAGGTTCCCAGCAAGTACAGTGATCGGACTGAAGAGGAGCTACTGTTCTTGTCAGTTTCCTAAGCAGAGTTGAACTAGATATGGCCCCTGTGTAGGAAGCAGAGATCTTTTGTTCTGAGCAAGCTCACTGTTCTGGCCCTATAGGAAACACAGTAGAGTAGAAGAGTGCTCTTTTCTCTAAAGCAGAGTGTGTTTCTTGTAAGGTGAGCTAGCGTTTGTTTCCCAGTCCTAAATGGAGTTGAATCACATGCAGTTTCTTGTCCTACGAGCAAGAGTTGGTTTCCGGTAAGGAAAGTCACTATTGCGCTCCCATTGCCATACACAGTGCAAATAGCACTCGCGTCTGTTCCCAGCAAGTACAGTGTATCGGACTGAAGAGGAGCTACTGTTGTGTCAGTTTCCTAAGCAGAGTTGAACTAGATATGGCCCGTTCGTGTAGGAAGCACAGTTCCTTTGTTCTGAGCAAGCTCACTGTTCAGACCCCATAGGAAACACAGTAGAGTAGAAGAGTGCTCTTTTCTCAAAAGCAGAGTGTGTTTCATGTAAGGCAAGCTAGCGTTTGTTTCCCAGTCCTAAATGGAGTTGAATCACATGCAGTTTCTGGTCCTACGAGCAAGAGTTGTTTTCTGGGGAAGAAAGTCACTATTGCACTCCCATTGCCATACACAGTTCAAATAGCACTCGCATCTGTTCCCAGCAAGTACAGTGTATTGAACTGAAGAGGAGCTACTGTTCTTGTCAGTTTCCTAAGCAGAGTTGAACTAGATATGGCCCGTGTGTGTAGAAAGCACAGTTCTTTTGTTCTGGGCAAGCTCACTGTTCTGCCCCTATAGGAAACACAGTAGAGTCGAAGTGTGCTCTTTTCTCTAAAGCAGAGAGTGTTTCTTGTAAGACAAGCTAGCGTTTGTTTCCCAGTCCTAAATGGAGTTGAATGACATGCAGTTTCTGGTCCTACGAGCAAGAGTTGTTTTCTGGTAAGAAGAGTCACTATTGCGCTGCCTTTGCCATACACAGGACAAATAGCACTGTTGTCTCTTTCCAGTAGTACAGTGTATTGGACTGAAGAGGAGCTATTGTTCTTGTCAGGTACCTAAGCAGAATTGAACTAAGTATGGCGGTGTGTGTAGGAAGCACAGTTTTTTTGTTCTGAGCAAGCTCACTGTTCGGACCACATAAGAATCACAGAAGAGTAGAAGAGTGCTCTTTTCTCTAAAGCAGAGTGTTTTTCTTGTAAGGCGAGATGGCGTTTGTTTCCTACTCCTAAATGGAGTTCAATCACAGGCAGTTTCCGGTCCTATGAGCAAGAGTTGTTTTCTGGTAAGGAAAATCACTATTGTGCTCCCAATTCCATACACAGTGCAAATAGCACTCGCGTCTGTTCCCAGCAAGTACAGTGTATTGGACTGAAGAACAGCTACTGTTCTTGTCAGTTTCCTAAGCAGAGTTGAACTTTATATGGACCATGTGTTTAGGAAGCACAGTTCTTTTGTTCTGAGCAAGCTCACTGTTCGGACACCATAGGAAACACAGTAGAGTAGAAGAGAGCTCTTTTCTCAAAAGCAGAGTGTATTTCATGTAAGGCGAGGTAGCATTTGTTTCTCAGTCCTAAATGGAGTTGAATCATATGCAGTTTCTGGTCCTACGAGCAAGACTTTTTTTCCGGTAAGGAAAGTAACTATTGTGCTCCCTATGCCATCCACAGTGCAAATAGCACTCGTATCTATTCCCAGCAAGTACAGTGTATCGGACTGAAGAGGAGCTACTGTTCTTGTCAGTTTCCTAAGCAGAGTTGAACTAGATATGGCCCGTGTGTGTAGAAAGCACAGTTCTTTTGTTCTGAGCAAGCTCACTGTTCTGGCCCTATAGGAAACACAGTAGAGTAGAAGAGTGATCTTTTCTCTAAAGCAGAGTGTGTTTCTTGTAAGGCGAGATAGCCTTTCTTTTCCAGTCCTAAATGGAGTTGAATCACATGCAGTTTCTGGTCCTACGAGCAAGAGTTGTTTTATGGTAAGAAGAGTCACTATTGCGCTGCAATTGCCATACACAGGACAAATAGCACTGGCGTCTGTTCCCAGCAAGTACAGTGTATTGGACTGAAGAGGATCTACTGTTCTTGTCAGGTTCCTAAGCAGAATTGAACTAAATATGGCCGTGTGTGTAGGAAGCACAGTTCTTTTGTTCTGAGCAAGCTCACTGTTCGGACCCCGTAGGAAACACAGTAGAGTAGAAGAGTGCTCTTTTCTCAAAAGCAGAGTGTGTTTCTTGTAAGGCGAGCTAGCCTTTGTTTCCTAGTCCTAAATGGAGTTGAGTCACATGCATTTTCTGGTCCTACGAGCAAGAGTTGTTTTCTGGTAAGGAAAGTCACTATTGCGCTCCCATTGCCATACACAGTGCAAATAGCACTCGCGTCTGTTCCCAGCAAGTACAGTGTATCGGACTGAAGAGGAGCTACTGTTCTTGTCAGTTTCCTAAGCAGAGTTGAACTAGATATGGCCCGTGTGTGTAGGAAGCACAGTTCTTTTGTTCTGAGCAAGCTCACTGTTCGGACCCCATAGGAAACACAGTAGAGTAGAAGAGTGCTCTTTTCTCAAAAGCAGAGTGTGTTTCATATAAGGCTTGCTAGCATTTGGTTCCCAGTCCTAAATGGAGTTGAATCACATGCAGTTTCTGGTCCTACGAGCAAGAGTTGTTTTACGGTAAGAAGAGTCACGGTTGCGCTGCAATTGCCATACACAGGACAAATAGCACTGGCGTCTGTTCCCAGCAAGTACAGTGTATTGGACTGAAGAGGATCTACTGTTCTTGTCAGGTTCCTAAGCAGAATTGAACTAAATATGGCCGTGTGTGTAGGAAGCACAGTTCTTTTGTTCTGAGCAAGCTCACTGTTCAGACACCGTAGGAAACACAATAGAGTAGAAGAGTGCTCTTTTCTCAAAAGCAGAGTGTGTTTCTTGTAAGGCGAGCTAGCCTTTGTTTCCCAGTCCTAAATGGAGTTGAGTCACATGCAGTTTCTGGTCCTACGAGCAAGAGTTGTTTTCTGGTAAGGAAAGTCACTATTGCGCTCCCATTGCCATACACAGTGCAAATAGCACTGGCGTCTGTTCCCAGCAAGTACAGTGTATCGGACTGAAGAGGAGCTACTGTTCTTGTCAGTTTCCTAAGCAGAGTTGAATTAGATATGGCCCGTGTGTGTAGGAAGCACAGTTTTTTTGTTCTGAGCAAGCTCACTGTTCAGACCCCATAGAAAACACAGTAGAGTAGAAGAGTGCTCTTTTCTCAAAAGCAGAGTGTTTTTCATGTAAGGCTTGCTAGCATTTGTTTCCCAGTCCTAAATAAAGTTGAATCACATGCAGCTTCTGGTCCTACGAGCAAGAGTTGTTTTCGGGTAAGGAAAGTCACTATTGCTCTCCCATTGCCATACACAGTGCAAATAGCACCCGCGTCTGTTCCCAGCAAGTACAGTGTATCGGACTGAAGAGGAGCTACTGTTCTTGTCAGTTTCCTAAGCAGAGTTGAACTAGATATGGTCGGTGTGTGTAGGAAGCACCGTTCTTTTGTTCTGAGCAAGCTCACTGCTCTGGCCCTATAGGAAACACAGTAGAGTAGAAGAGTGCTCTTTTATCAAAAGAAGAGTGTGTTTCTTGTAAGGCCAGCTAGCGTTTGTTTCCCAGTCCTAAAGAGAGTTGAATGACATGCAGTTTCTGGTCCTATGAGCAAGAGTTGTTTTATGGTAAGAAGAGTCACTATTGCGCTCCCATTGCCATACACAGGACAAATAGCACTGGCGAATGTTCCCAGCAAGTACAGTGTATTGGACTGAAGAGGAGCTACTGTTCTTGTCAGGTTCCTAAGCAGAATTGAACTAGATAGGGTCGGTGTGTGTAGGAAGCAGAGTTCTTTTATTCTGAGCAAGCTCACTGTTTGGACACCATAGGAAACACAGTAGAGTAGAAGAGTGCTCTTTTCTCTAAAGCAGAGTGTGTTTCTTGTAAGGAGAGCTAGCGTTTGTTTCCCAGTCCTAAATGGAGTTGAATCCCATGCAGTTTCTGGTCGTACGAGCAAGAGTTGTTTTCTGGTAAGGAAAGTCACTATTGCGCTCCCATTGCCATACACAGTGCAAATAGCACTCGCGTCTGTTCCCAGCAAGTACAGTGTATCGGACTGAAGAGGAGCTACTGTTCTTGTCAGTTTCCTAAGCAGAGTTGAATTAGATATGGCCCGTGTGTGTAGGAAGCACAGTTTTTTTGTTCTGAGCAAGCTCACTGTTCAGACACCATAGGAAACACAGTAGAGTAGAAGAGTGCTCTTTTCTCAAAAGCAGAGTGTGTTTCATGTAAGGCTTGCTAGCATTTGTTTCCCAGTCCTAAATGGAGTTGAATCACATGCAGTTTCTGGTCCTACGAGCAAGAGCTGTTTTCGGGTAAGGAAAGTCACTATTGCTCTCCCATTGCCATACACAGTGCAAATAGCACTCCCAGCAAGTATAGTGTATTGGACTGAAGAGGAGATACTGTTCTTGTCAGTTTCCTAAGCAGAGTTGAACTAGATATGGCCCGTGTGTGTAGGAAGCACAGTTCTTTTGTTCTGAGCAAGCTCACTTTTCGGACCCCATAGGAAACACAGTAGAGTAGAAGAGTGCTCTTTTCTCAAAAGCAGAGTGTGTTTCTTGTAAGGCGAGCAGGCCTTGGTTTCCCAGTCCTAAATGGAGTTGAATCACATGCAGTTTCTGGTATTACGAGCAAGAGTTGTTTTCCGGTAAGGAAAGTCACTATTGCGCTCCCATTGCCATACACAGTGCAAATAGCACTCGCGTCTGTTCCCAGCAAGTTCAGTGTATCGGACTGAAGAGGAGCTACTGTTCTTGTCAGTTTCCTAAGCAGAGTTGAACTAGATATGGCCCGTTCGTGTAGGAAGCACAGTTCCTTTCTTCTGAGCAAGCTCACTGTTCGGACCCCATAGGAAAGACAGTAGAGTAGAAGAGTGCTCTTTTCTCAAAAGCAGAATGTGTTTCATGTAAGGCGAGCTAGCATTTGTTTCCCAGTCCTAAATGGAGTTGAATCACATGCAGTTTCTGGTCCTACGAGCAAGAGTTGTTTTCTGGGGAAGAAAGTCAGTATTGCACTCCCATTGCCATACACAGTGCAAATAGCACTCACATCTGTTCCCAGCAAGTACAGTGTATTGAACTGAAGAGGAGCTACTGTTCTTGTCAGTTTCCTAAGCAGAGTTGAACTAGATATGGCCTGTTTGTGTAGGAAGCACAGTTCTTTTGTTCTGGGCAAGCTCACTGTTCTGGCCCTATAGGAAACACAGTGGAGTCGAAGTGTGCTCTTTTCTCTAAAGCAGAGAGTGTTTCTTGTAAGGCAAGCTAGCGTTTGTTTCCCAGTCCTAAATGGAGTTGAATGACACGCAGTTTCTGGTCTTACGAGTAAGAGTTGTTTTCTGGTAAGAAGAGACATTATTGCGCTGCCATTGCCATACACAGGACAAATAGCACTGTTGTCTGTTTCCAGCAGTACAGTTTATTGGACTTAAGAGGAGCTACTGTTCTTGTCAGGTACATAAGCAGAATTGAACTAAGTATGGCGGTGTGTGTAGGAAGCACAGTTTTTTTTTGTTCTGAGCAATCTCACTGTTCGGACCTCATAGGAATCACAGAAGAGTTGAAGAGTGCTCTTTTCTCTAAAGCAGAGTGTGTTTTTTCTAAGGTGAGCTGGCGTTTGTTTCCTAGTCCTAAATGGAGTGGAATCACATGCAGTTTCTGGTCCTACGAGCAAGAGTTTTTTTCTGGTAAGGAAAGTCACTATTGCACTCCCATTGCCATACACAGTGCAAATAGCACTGGCGTCTTTTCCCAGCATGTACAATGTATTGGACTGAAGAGGATCTACTGTCCTTGTCAGATTCCTAAGCAGAGTTGAACTAGATATGGCCCGTGTGTGTAGGAAGCACAGTTCTTTTGTTCTGAGCAAGCTCACTGATCTGGCCCTATAGGAAACACAGTAGAGTAGAAGAGTGCTCTTTTCTCAAAAGCAGAGTGAGTTTATTGTAAGGCGAGCTAGCGTTTGTTTCCCAGTTCTAAATGGAGTTGCATCACATGCAGTTTCTGGTTCTACGAGCAATAGTTGTTTTCTGGTAAGAAGAGTCACTATTGCGCTCCCATTGCCATACACAGTGCAAATAGCACTCGCATTTGTTCGCAGCAAGTACAGTGTATTTGACTGAAGATGAGCTAGTATTCTTGTCAGTTTCCTAAGCAGAGTTGAACTAGATATGGCCTCTGTGTGTAGGAAGCACACTTCTTTTGTTCTGAGCAAGCTCACTGTTCGGACCCAATAGGAAACACTTTAGAGTAAAAGAGTGCTCTTTTCTCAAAAGCAGAGTGTGTTTCTTGTAAGGCGAGCTAGCGTTTGTTTCCCAGTCCATAATGGAGTTGAATGACATGCAGTTTCTGGTCCTACGAGCAAGAGTTGTTTTCTGGTAAGGAAAGTCACTATTGCGCTGCCATTGTCATACACAGGACAAATAGCACTGTTGTCTCTTTCCAGCAGTACAGTGTATTGGACTGAAGAGGACCTACTGTTCTTGTCAGGTACCTAAGCAGAATTGAACTAAGTATGGCGGTGTGTGTAGGACGCACAGTTTTTTTGTTCTGAGAAAGCTCACTGTTCGGACCTCATAGGAATCACAGAAGAGTAGAAGAGTGCTCTTTTCTCTTAAGCAGAGTGTGTTTCTTGTAAGGCAAGCTAGCGTTTGTTTCCCAGTCCTAAATGGAGTTGAGTGACATGCAGTTTCTGGTCCTACGAGCAAGAGTTGTTTTCTGGTAAGAAGAGTCACTGTTGCGCTGCAATTGCCATACACAGGACAAATAGCACTGGCGTCTGTTCCCAGCAAGTACAGTGTATTGGACTGAAGAGGATCTACTGTTCTTGTCTGGTTCCTAAACAGAATTGAACTAAATATGGCCGTGTGTGTAGGAAGCACAGTTCTTTTGTTCTGAGCAAGCTCTCTGTTCGGACCCTGTAGGAAACACAGTAGACTAGAAGAGTGCTCTTTTCTCAAAAGTAGAGTGTGTTTCTTGTAAGGCGAGCTAGCCTTTGTTTCCCAGTACTAAATGGAGTTGAGTCACATGCAGTTTCTGGTCCTACGAGCAAGAGTTCTTTTCTGGTAAGGAAAGTCACTATTGCGCTCCCATTGCCATACACAGTGCAAATAGCTCTCCCGTAGGTTCCCAGCAAGTACAGTGATCGGACTGAAGAGGAGCTACTGTTCTTGTCAGTTTCCTAAGCAGAGTTGAACTAGATATGGCCCCTGTGTAGGAAGCAGAGATCTTTTGTTCTGAGCAAGCTCACTGTTCTGGCCCTATAGGAAACACAGTAGAGTAGAAGAGTGCTCTTTTCTCTAAAGCAGAGTGTGTTTCTTGTAAGGTGAGCTAGCGTTTGTTTCCCAGTCCTAAATGGAGTTGAATCACATGCAGTTTCTTGTCCTACGAGCAAGAGTTGGTTTCCGGTAAGGAAAGTCACTATTGCGCTCCCATTGCCATACACAGTGCAAATAGCACTCGCGTCTGTTCCCAGCAAGTACAGTGTATCGGACTGAAGAGGAGCTACTGTTCTTGTCAGTTTCCTAAGCAGAGTTGAACTAGATATGGCCCGTTCGTGTAGGAAGCACAGTTCCTTTGTTCTGAGCAAGCTCACTGTTCAGACCCCATAGGAAACACAGTAGAGTAGAAGAGTGCTCTTTTCTCAAAAGCAGAGTGTGTTTCATGTAAGGCAAGCTATCATTTGTTTCCCAGTCCTAAATGGAGTTGAATCACATGCAGTTTCTGGTCCTACGAGCAAGAGTTGTTTTCTGGGGAAGAAAGTCACTATTGCACTCCCATTGCCATACACAGTTCAAATAGCACTCGCATCTGTTCCCAGCAAGTACAGTGTATTGAACTGAAGAGGAGCTACTGTTCTTGTCAGTTTCCTAAGCAGAGTTGAACTAGATATGGCCCGTGTGTGTAGGAAGCACAGTTCTTTTGTTCTGGGCAAGCTCACTGTTCTGCCCCTATAGGAAACACAGTAGAGTCGAAGTGTGCTCTTTTCTCTAAAGCAGAGAGTGTTTCTTGTAAGGCAAGCTAGCGTTTGTTTCCCAGTCCTAAATGGAGTTGAATGACATGCAGTTTCTGGTCCTACGAGCAAGAGTTGTTTTCTGGTAAGAAGAGTCACTATTGCGCTGCCTTTGCCATACACAGGACAAATAGCACTGTTGTCTCTTTCCAGTAGTACAGTGTATTGGACTGAAGAGGAGCTATTGTTCTTGTCAGGTACCTAAGCAGAATTGAACTAAGTATGGCGGTGTGTGTAGGAAGCACAGTTTTTTTGTTCTGAGCAAGCTCACTGTTCGGACCACATAAGAATCACAGAAGAGTAGAAGAGTGCTCTTTTCTCTAAAGCAGAGTGTGTTTCTTGTAAGGCGAGATGGCGTTTGTTTCCTACTCCTAAATGGAGTTCAATCACAGGCAGTTTCCGGTCCTATGAGCAAGAGTTGTTTTCTGGTAAGGAAAATCACTATTGTGCTCCCAATTCCATACACAGTGCAAATAGCACTCGCGTCTGTTCCCAGCAAGTACAGTGTATTGGACTGAAGAACAGCTACTGTTCTTGTCAGTTTCCCAAGCAGAGTTGAACTATATATGGACCATGTGTTTAGGAAGCACAGTTCTTTTGTTCTGAGCAAGCTCACTGTTCGGACACCATAGGAAACACAGTAGAGTAGAAGAGTGCTCTTTTCTCAAAAGCAGAGTGTATTTCATGTAAGGTGAGGTAGCATTTGTTTCTCAGTCCTAAATGGAGTTGAATCATATGCAGTTTCTGGTCCTACGAGCAAGACTTTTTTTCCGGTAAGGAAAGTAACTATTGTGCTCCCTATGCCATCCACAGTGCAAATAGCACTCGTGTCTGTTCCCAGCAAATACAGTGTATCGGACTGAAGAGGAGCTACTGTTCTTGTCAGTTTCCTAAGCAGAGTTGAACTAGATATGGCCCGTGTGTGTAGAAAGCACAGTTCTTTTGTTCTGAGCAAGCTCACTGTTCTGGCCCTATAGGAAACACAGTAGAGTAGAAGAGTGATCTTTTCTCTAAAGCAGAGTGTGTTTCTTGTAAGGCGAGATAGCCTTTCTTTTCCAGTCCTAAATGGAGTTGAATCACATGCAGTTTCTGGTCCTACGAGCAAGAGTTGTTTTATGGTAAGAAGAGTCACTATTGCGCTGCAATTGCCATACACAGGACAAATAGCACTGGCGTCTGTTCCCAGCAAGTACAGTGTATTGGACTGAAGAGGATCTACTGTTCTTGTCAGGTTCCTAAGCAGAATTGAACTAAATATGGCCGTGTGTGTAGGAAGCACAGTTCTTTTGTTCTGAGCAAGCTCACTGTTCGGACCCCGTAGGAAACACAGTAGAGTAGAAGAGTGCTCTTTTCTCAAAAGCAGAGTGTGTTTCTTGTAAGGCGAGCTAGCCTTTGTTTCCTAGTCCTAAATGGAGTTGAGTCACATGCATTTTCTGGTCCTACGAGCAAGAGTTGTTTTCTGGTAAAGAAAGTCACTATTGCGCTCCCATTGCCATACACAGTGCAAATAGCACTCGCGTCTGTTCCCAGCAAGTACAGTGTATCGGACTGAAGAGGAGCTACTGTTCTTGTCAGTTTCCTAAGCAGAGTTGAACTAGATATGGCCCGTGTGTGTAGGAAGCACAGTTCTTTTGTTCTGAGCAAGCTCACTGTTCGGACCCCATAGGAAACACAGTAGAGTAGAAGAGTGCTCTTTTCTCAAAAGCAGAGTGTGTTTCATGTAAGGCTTGCTAGCATTTGTTTCCCAGTCCTAAATGGAGTTGAATCACATGCAGTTTCTGGTCCTACGAGCAAGAGTTGTTTTATGGTAAGAAGAGTCACGGTTGCGCTGCAATTGCCATACACAGGACAAATAGCACTGGCGTCTGTTCCCAGCAAGTACAGTGTATTGGACTGAAGAGGATCTACTGTTCTTGTCAGGTTCCTAAGCAGAATTGAACTAATTATGGCCGTGTGTGTAGGAAGCACAGTTCTTTTGTTCTGAGCAAGCTCACTGTTCAGACACCGTAGGAAACACAATAGAGTAGAAGAGTGCTCTTTTCTCAAAAGCAGAGTGTGTTTCTTGTAAGGCGAGCTAGCCTTTGTTTCCCAGTCCTAAATGGAGTTGAGTCACATGCAGTTTCTGGTCCTACGAGCAAGAGTTGTTTTCTGGTAAGGAAAGTCACTATTGCGCTCCCATTGCCATACACAGTGCAAATAGCACTGGCGTCTGTTCCCAGCAAGTACAGTGTATCGGACTGAAGAGGAGCTACTGTTATTGTCAGTTTTCTAAGCAGAGTTGAATTAGATATGGCCCGTGTGTGTAGGAAGCACAGTTTTTTTGTTCTGAGCAAGCTCACTGTTCAGACCCCATAGGAAACACAGTAGAGTAGAAGAGTGCTCTTTTCTCAAAAGCAGAGTGTGTTTCATGTAAGGCTTGCTAGCATTTGTTTCCCAGTCCTAAATGGAGTTGAATCACATGCAGTTTCTGGTCCTACGAGCAAGAGTTGTTTTCGGGTAAGGAAAGTCACTATTGCTCTCCCATTGCCATACACAGTACAAATAGCACTCGCGTCTGTTCCCAGCAAGTACAGTGTATCGGACTGAAAAGGAGCTACTGTTCTTGTCAGTTTCCTAAGCAGAGTTGAACTAGATATGGTCGGTGTGTGTAGGAAGCACAGTTCATTGTTCTGAGCAAGCTCACTGCTCTGGCCCTATAGGAAACACAGTAGAGTAGAAGAGTGCTCTTTTATCAAAAGAAGAGTGTGTTTCTTGTAAGGCCAGCTAGCGTTTGTTTCCCAGTCCTAAAGAGAGTTGAATCACATGCAGTTTCTGGTCCTATGAGCAAGAGTTGTTTTATGGTAAGAAGAGTCACTATTGCGCTCCCATTGCCATACACTGGACAAATAGCACTGGCAAATGTTCCCAGCAAGTACAGTGTATTGGACTGAAGAGGAGCTACTGTTCTTGTCAGGTTCCTAAGCAGAATTGAACTAGATAGGGTCGGTGTGTGTAGGAAGCAGAGTTCTTTTATTCTGAGCAAGCTCACTGTTTGGACACCATAGGAAACACAGTAGAGTAGAAGAGTGCTCTTTTCTCTAAAGCAGAGTGTGTTTCTTGTAAGGAGAGCTAGCGTTTGTTTCCCAGTCCTAAATGGAGTTGAATCCCATGCAGTTTCTGGTCGTACGAGCAAGAGTTGTTTTCTGGTAAGGAAAGTCACTATTGCGCTCCCATTGCCATACACAGTGCAAATAGCACTCGCGTCTGTTCCCAGCAAGTACAGTGTATCGGACTGAAGAGGAGCTACTGTTCTTGTCAGTTTCCTAAGCAGAGTTGAATTAGATATGGCCCGTGTGTGTAGGAAGCACAGTTTTTTTGTTCTGAGCAAGCTCACTGTTCAGACCCCATAGGAAACACAGTAGAGTAGAAGAGTGCTCTTTTCTCAAAAGCAGAGTGTGTTTCATGTAAGGCTTGCTAGCATTTGTTTCCCAGTCCTAAATGGAGTTGAATCACATGCAGTTTCTGGTCCTACGAGCAAGAGTTGTTTTCGGGTAAGGAAAGTCACTATTGCTCTCCCATTGCCATACACAGTGCAAATAGCACTCCCAGCAAGTATAGTGTATTGGACTGAAGAGGAGCTAATGTTCTTGTCAGTTTCCTAAGCAGAGTTGAACTAGATATGGCCCGTGTGTGTAGGAAGCACAGTTCTTTTGTTCTGAGCAAGCTCACTTTTCGGACCCCATAGGAAACACAGTAGAGTAGAAGAGTGCTCTTTTCTCTAAAGCAGAGTGTGTTTCTTGTAAGGCGAGCAGGCCTTGGTTTCCCAGTCCTAAATGGAGTTGAATCACATGCAGTTTCTGGTCCTACGAGGAAGAGTTTTTTTATGGCAGGAAAAGTCACTGTTGTGCTGCCATTGCCATACACAGGAAAAATAGCACTGTTGTCTGTTCCCAGCAGTACAGTGTATTGGAGTGAAGAGGATCTACTGTTCTTTTCAGGTTCCTAAGCAGAATTGAACTAAGTATGGTGGTGTGTGTAGGAAGCACAGTTTTTTTGTTCTGAGCAATCTCACTGTTCGGACCTCATAGGAAACACAGTAGAGTAGAAGAGTGCTCTTTTCTCTAAAGCAGAGTGTGTTTCTTGAAAGGCGAGCTGGCGTTTGTTTCCTAGTCCTAAATGGAGTTCAATCACAGGCAGTTTCCGGTCCTATGAGCAAGAGTTGTTTTCTGGTAAGGAAAGTCACTATTGTGCACCCACTGTCATACACAGTGCAAACAGCACTCGTGTCTGTTCCCAGCAAGTACAGTGTATTGGACTGAATAGGAACTACTGTTCTTGTCAGTTTCCTAAGCAGAGTTGAACTAGATATGGTCGGTGTGTGTAGGAAGCACAGTTCTTTTGTTCTGAGCAAGCTCACTGTTTGGACCCCTTAGGAAACACAGTAGAGTAGAAGAGTGCTCTATTCTCAAAAGCAGAGTGTGTTTTTTGTAAGGAGAGCTAGCGTTTGTTTCCCAGTCCTAAATGGAGTTGAATCCCATGCAATTTCTGGTCCTACGAGCAAGAGTTGTTTTCTGGTAAGAAGAGTC
>NW_026736656.1:0-63000 GCF_949786415.1 Peromyscus eremicus | reverse complement strand
CCTGCTCAGAACAAAAGAACTGTGCTTCCTACATACACGACCATATCTAGTTCAATTCTGCTTAGGAAACTGACAAGAACAGTAGATCCTCTTCAGTCCAATACACTGTAGTTGCTGGGAACAGACGCCAGTGGTATTTGTCCTGTGTATGGCAATGGCAGCACAATAGTCACTCTTCTTACCATTAAACAACTCTTGCACATAGGACCAGAAACTGCATGTGATTCAACTCCATTTAGGACTGGGAAACAAACGCTAGCTCACCTTACAAGAAACACACTCTGCTTTTGTGGAAAGAGCACTCTTCTACTCTACTGTGTTTCCTATAGGGCCAGAACAGTGAGCTTGCTCAGAACAAAAGAACTGTGCTTCCTACACACGGGCCATATCTAGTTCAACTCTGCTTAGGAAACTGACAAGAACAGTAGCTCTGCTTCAGTCCGATACACTGTACTTGTGGGGAACAGAAGCGAGTGATATTTGCACAGTGTATGGCAATTGGAGCACAATAGTGACTTGTCTTACCAGAAAACAATTCTTGCTCGTTGGACAAAAAACTGCATGTGACTCAACTCCATTTAGGACTGGGAAACAAACGCTAGCTCGCCTTACAAGAAACACACTCTGCTTTAGAGAAAAGAGCACTCTTCTACTCTACTGTGTTTCCTATAGGGCCAGAAGAGTGAACTTGCTCAGAACAAAAAAACTGTGCTTCCTACACACACGGCCATATCTAGTTCAAGTCTGCTTAGGAACCTCACAAGAACAGTAGATCCTCTTCAGTCCAATACACTGTACTTGCTGGGAACAGACGCCAGTGCTATATGTCCTGTGTATGTCAATGGCAGCGCAATAGTGACTCTTCTTACCAGAAAACAACTCTTTCTCGTAGGACCAGAAACTGCATGTGATTCAACTCCATTTAGGACTGGGAAACAAACTCTAGCTCGCTTTACAAGAAACACACTCTGCTTTTGAGAAAAGAGCACTCTTCTACTCTACTGTGTTTCCTATAGGGCCAGAACAGTGAGCTTGCTCAGAAAAAAAGAACTGTGCTTCCTACACACACGGACCATATCTAGTTCAACTCTGCTTAGGAAACTGACAAGAACAGTAGCTCCTCTTCAGTCCAATACACTGTACTTGCTGGGAACAGACGGCAGGGCTATTTGCACTGTGTATGGCAGTGGGAGCGCAATAGTGACTTTCCTACCAGAAAACCATTCTGGCTCGTAGGACCAGAAACTGCATGTGATTCCACTCCATTTAGGACTGGGAAACAAACGGTAGATCGCCTTACGAGAAACACACTCTGCTTTAGAGAAAAGAGCACTCTTCTACTCTACTGTGTTTCCTATGGGGTCCAAACAGTGAGCTTGCTCAGAACAAAAGAACTGTGCTTCCTACACACACGGACCATATCTAGTTCAACTCTGCTTAGTAAACTGACAAGAACAGTAGCTCCTATTCAGTCCAATACACTGTACTTGCTGGGGAAAGACGCGAGTGCTATTTGCCTTGTGTAGGGCAATAGGAGCACAATAGTGACTTTCCTTACCAGAAAACAATTCTTATTCATTGGACCAGAAACTGCATGTGATTCAACTCCATTTAGGACTAGGAAACAAACGCTAGCTCGCCTTACAAAAACACACTCTGCTTTAGAGAAAAGAGCACTCTTCTACTCTACTGTGTTTCCTATAGGGCCAGAAGAGTGAACTTGCTCAGATCATAAGAACTGTGCTTCCTACACACACGGCCATATCTAGTTCAATTCTGCTTAGGAACCTGACAAGAACAGTAGATCCTCTTCAGTCCAATACACTGTACTTGCTGGGTAGAGACGCCAGTGCTATTTGTCCTGTGTATGGCAATGGCAGAGCAATAGTGACTCTTCTTACCATAAAACAACTCTTGCTCGTAGGACTAGAAACTGCATGTAATTCAACTCCATTTAGGACTGGGAAACAAACTCTAGCTTGCCTTACAAGAAACACACTCTGCTTTAGAGAAAAGAGCACTCTTCTACTCTACTGTGTTTCCTATAGGGCCAGAACAGTGAGCTTGCTCAGAACAAAAGAACTGTGCTTCCTACACACGGGCCATAACTAGTTCAACTCTGCTTAGAAAACTGACAAGAACAGTAGCTCCTCTTCAGTCCGATACACTGTACTTGCTGGGAACAGACGCGAGTGCTATTTACACTGTGTATGACAATTGGAGCCCAATAGTGTCTTGTCTTACCAGAAAACAACTCTTGCTGGTAGGACCAGAAATTGCATGTGATTCAACTCCATTTAGGACTGGGAAACAAAAGCTAGCTCACCTTACAAGAAACAAACTCTGCTTTAGAGAAAAGAGCACTCTTCTACTCTACTGTGTTTCCTATTGGGCCAGAACAGTGAGCTTGCTCAGAACAAAAGAAATGTGCTTCCTACACACACAGGCCATATCTAGTTCAACTCTGCTCAGGAAACTGACAAGAACAGTAGCTCCTCTTCAGTCCAATACAGTGAATTTGCGGGGAACATACGCGTGTGCTATTTGCACTGGTTATGGCAATTGGAGCACTATAGTGACTTGTCTTACCAGAAACAACTCTTGCTCCTGGGACAAAAATGCATGTGACTCAACTCCATTTAGGACTGGGAAACAAACGCTAGCTCGACTTCCAAGAAACACACTCTGCTATTGAGAAAAGAGCACTCTTCTACTCTACTGTGTTTCCTGTGTGTTCCGAACAGTGACCTTGCTCAGAACAAAAAAACTGTGCTTCGTACACACACGGCCATATCTAGTTCAAGTCTGCTTAGGAACCTGACAAGAACAGTAGATCCTCTTCAGTCCAATACACAGTACTTGCTGGGAACAGACGCCAGTGCTATTTGTCCTGTGTA
Source organism: Peromyscus eremicus (assembly GCF_949786415.1). Classification (NCBI taxonomy): domain Eukaryota; kingdom Metazoa; phylum Chordata; class Mammalia; order Rodentia; family Cricetidae; genus Peromyscus; species Peromyscus eremicus. Next base: position 60,103 of record NW_026736656.1, on the reverse strand, counting down.
TGGTAATGGCAGCGCAATAGTGACTCTTCTTACCATAAAACAAATTTTGCTCGTAGGACCAGAAACTGCATGTGATTCAACTCCATTTAGGACTGGGAAACAAATGCTAGCTCGCCTTACAAGAAACACACTCTGCTTTAGAGAAAAGAGCACTCTTCTACTCTACTGTTTTTCCTATAGGGCCAGAACAGTGAGCTTGCTCAGAACATAAGAAATGTGTTTCCTACACACACGGGCCATATCTAGTTCAACTCTGCTTAGAACACTGACAAGAACAGTAGCTCCTCTTCATTCCAATACACTATACTTGCTGGGAACAGACGCATGTGATATTTGCACTGTGTATGGCAATGGGAGCGCAATAGTGACTTTCCTTACCAGAAAACAACTCTTGCTCGTAGGACAAGAAACTGCATGTGATTCCACTCCATTTAGGACTGGTAAACAAACGCTAGCTAGCCTTACAAGAAACACACTCTGCTTTTGAGAAAAGAGCACTCTTCTACTCTACTGTGTTTCCTATGGTGTCCGAAAAGTGAGCTTGCTCAGAACAAAAGAACTGTGCTTCCTACACACACGGGCCATATCTAGTTCAACTCTGCTTAGGAAACTGACAAAAACAGATGCTCCTATTCAGTCCAATACACTGTACTTGCTGGGAAAAGACGCGAGTGCTATTTGCCTTGTGTAGGACAATGGGAGCGCAATAGTGACTTTCCTTACCAGAAAACAACTCTTGTTCGTAGGACCAGAAACTGCATGTGATTCAACTCCAATTAAATAGGAAACAATCGCTAGCTCGCCTTACAAGAAACACACTCTGCTTTTGAGAAAAGAGCACTCTTCTACTCTACTGTGTTTCCTATAGGGCCAGAACAGTGAGCTTGCTCAGAACATAAGAACTGTGCTTCCTAAACACACGGGCCATATCATGTTCAACTCTGCTTAGGAAACTGACAGGAACAGTAGCTCCTCTTCAGTCCGATACACTGTACTTGCTGGGAACAGACGCGAGAGCTATTTGCACTGTGTATGGCAAGGGGAGCACAATAGTGACTTTCCTTACCAGAAAACAACTCTTGCTCTTAGGACCAGAAACTGCATGTGATTCAACTCCATTTAGTCCTGGGAAACAAACGCTAGCTCGCCTTACAAGAAACACACTCTGCTTTTGAGAAAAGAGCACTCTCCTACTCTACTGTGTTTCCTATGGTGTCCGAAAAGTGAGCTTGCTCAGAACAAAAGAACTGTGCTTCCTACACACATGGCCATATCTAGTTCAATTCTGCTTAGGAACCTGACAAGAACAGTAGATCCTCTTCAGTCCAATACACTGTACTTGCTGGGAACAGACGCCAGCGCTATTTGTCCTGTGTATGGCAATGGCAGCGCAATAGTGACTCTTCTTAACATAAAACAACTCTTGCTCGTAGGACTAGAAACTGCATGTGATTCAACTCCATTTAGGACTTGGAAACAAACGCTAGCTTGCCTTACAAGAAACACACTCTGCTTTAGAAAAAAGAGCACTCTTCTACTCTACTGTGTTTCCTATATGGCCAGAACAGTGAGCTTGGTCAGAACAAAAGAACTGTGCTTCCTACACACGGGCCATAACTAGTTCAACTCTGCTTAGGAAACTGACAAGAACAGTAGCTCCTCTTCAGTCCGATACACTGTACTTGCTGGGAACAGACGCGAGTGCTATTTGCACTGTGTATGGCAATGGGAGCACAATAGTGACTTTCCTTACCAGAAAACAACTCTTGCTCATAGGACCAGAAACTGCATGTGATTCAACTCCATTTAGGACTGGGATACAAATGCTAGCTCGCCTTACATGAAACACACTCTGCTTTTGAGAAAAGAGCATTCTTCTACTCTACTGTGCTTCCTGTGTGTTCCGAACAGTGACCTTGCTCAGAACAAAAAAACTGTGCTTCGTACACACACGGCCATATCTAGTTCAAGTCTGCTTAGGAACCTGACAAGAACAGTAGATCCTCTTCAGTCCAATACACTGCACTTGCTGGGAACAGACGCCAGTGCTATTTGTTCTGTGTATGGCAATGGCAGCACAATAGTGACTCTTCTTACCAGAAAACAACTCTTGCTCATAGGACCAGAAACTGCATGTGATTCAACTCCATTTAGGACTGGGAAACAAACTCTAGCTCGCTTTACAAGAAACACACTCTGCTTTTGAGAAAAGAGCACTCTTCTACTCTACTGTGTTTCCTATAGGGCCAGAACAGTGAGCTTGCTCAGAACATAAGAAATGTGTTTCCTACACACACGGGCCATATCTTGTTCAACTCTGCTTAGGAAACTGACAAGAACAGTAGCTCCTCTTCAGTCCGATACACTGTACTTGCTGTGAACAGATGCGAGTGCTATTTGCAATGTGTATGGCAATGGGAGCGCAATAGTGTCTTTACTTACCAGAAAACAACTCTTGCTCATAGTACCAGAAACTGCATGTGATTCAACTCCATTTAGGACTGGGAAACAAACGCTAGCTTGCCTTACAAGAAACACACTACGCTTTTGAGAAAAGAGCACTCTTCTACTCTACTGTGTTTCCTATAGGGTCCGAACAGTGAGCTTGCTCAGAACAAAAGAACTGTGCTTCCTACACACACAGCCATATCTAGTTCAATTCTGCTTAGGAACCTGAGAAGAACAGTAGATCCTCTTCAGTCCAATACACTGTACTTGCTGGGAACAGACGCCGGTGCTATTTGTCCTGTGTATGGCAATGGCAGCGCAATAGTGACTCTTCTTACCATAAAACAAATTTTGCTCGTAGGACCAGAAACTGCATGTGATTCAACTCCATTTAGGACTGGGAAACAAATGCTAGCTCGCCTTACAAGAAACACACTCTGCTTTAGAGAAAAGAGCACTCTTCTACTCTACTGTTTTTCCTATAGGGCCAGAACAATGAGCTTGCTCGGAACAAAAGAACTGTGCTTCCTACACACGGGCCATATCTAGTTCAACTCTGCTTAGGACACTGACAAGAACAGTAGCTCCTCTTCATTCCAATACACTATACTTGCTGGGAACAGACGCATGTGCAATTTGCACTGTGTATGGCAAAGGGAGCGCAATAGTGACTTTCCTTACCAGAAAAAAACTCTTGCTCGTAGGACAAGAAACTGCATGTGATTCCACTCCATTTAGGACTGGGAAACAAACGCTAGCTAGCCTTACAAGAAACACACTCTGCTTTTGAGAAAAGAGCACTCTTCTACTCTACTGTGTTTCCTATGGTGTCCGATAAGTGAGCTTGCTCAGAACAAAAGAACTGTGCTTCCTACACACACGGGCCATATCTAGTTCAACTCTGCTTAGGAAACTGACAAAAACAGATGCTCCTATTCAGTCCAATACACTGTACTTGCTGGGAAAAGACGCGAGTGCTATTTGCCTTGTGTAGGACAATGGGAGCACAATAGTGACTTTCCTTACCAGAAAACAACTCTTGTTCGTAGGACCAGAAACTGCATGTGATTCAACTCCAATTAAATAGGAAACAATCGCTAGCTCGCCTTACAAGAAACACACTCTGCTTTTGAGAAAAGAGCACTCTTCTACTCTACTGTGTTTCCTATAGGGCCAGAACAGTGAGCTTGCTCAGAACATAAGAACTGTGCTTCCTAAACACACGGGCCATATCATGTTCAACTCTGCTTAGGAAACTGACAGGAACAGTAGCTCCTCTTCAGTCCGATACACTGTACTTGCTGGGAACAGACGCGAGAGCTATTTGCACTGTGTATGGCAAGGGGAGCACAATAGTGACTTTCCTTACCAGAAAACAACTCTTGCTCTTAGGACCAGAAACTGCATGTGATTCAACTCCATTTAGTCCTGGGAAACAAACGCTAGCTCGCCTTACAAGAAACACACTCTGCTTTTGAGAAAAGAGCACTCTCCTACTCTACTGTGTTTCCTATGGTGTCCGAAAAGTGAGCTTGCTCAGAACAAAAGAACTGTGCTTCCTACACACATGGCCATATCTAGTTCAATTCTGCTTAGGAACCTGACAAGAACAGTAGATCCTCTTCAGTCCAATACACTGTACTTGCTGGGAACAGACGCCAGCGCTATTTGTCCTGTGTATGGCAATGGCAGCGCAATAGTGACTCTTCTTAACATAAAACAACTCTTGCTCGTAGGACTAGAAACTGCATGTGATTCAACTCCATTTAGGACTTGGAAACAAACGCTAGCTTGCCTTACAAGAAACACACTCTGCTTTAGAAAAAAGAGCACTCTTCTACTCTACTGTGTTTCCTATATGGCCAGAACAGTGAGCTTGGTCAGAACAAAAGAACTGTGCTTCCTACACACGGGCCATAACTAGTTCAACTCTGCTTAGGAAACTGACAAGAACAGTAGCTCCTCTTCAGTCCGATACACTGTACTTGCTGGGAACAGACGCGAGTGCTATTTGTCCTGTGTATGGCAATGGGAGCACAATAGTGAATTTCCTTACCAGAAAACAACTCTTGCTCATAGGACCAGAAACTGCATGTGATTCAACTCCATTTAGGACTGGGATACAAATGCTAGCTCGTCTTACATGAAACACACTCTGCTTTTGAGAAAAGAGCATTCTTCTACTCTACTGTGCTTCCTGTGTGTTCCGAACAGTGACCTTGCTCAGAACAAAAAAACTGTGCTTCGTACACACACGGCCATATCTAGTTCAAGTCTGCTTAGGAACCTGACAAGAACAGTAGATCCTCTTCAGTCCAATACACTGCACTTGCTGGGAACAGACGCCAGTGCTATTTGTTCTGTGTATGGCAATGGCAGCACAATAGTGACTCTTCTTACCAGAAAACAACTCTTGCTCATAGGACCAGAAACTGCATGTGATTCAACTCCATTTAGGACTGGGAAACAAACTCTAGCTTGCTTTACAAGAAACACACTCTGCTTTTGAGAAAAGAGCACTCTTCTACTCTACTGTGTTTCCTATAGGGCCAGAACAGTGAGCTTGCTCAGAACATAAGAAATGTGTTTCCTACAAACACGGGCCATATCTTGTTCAACTCTGCTTAGGAAACTGACAAGAACAGTAGCTCCTCTTCAGTCCGATACACTGTACTTGCTGTAAACAGACGCGGGTGCTATTTGCAATGTGTATGGCAATGGGAGCGCAATAGTGTCTTTCCTTACCAGAAAACAACTCTTGCTCATAGTACCAGAAACTGCATGTGATTCAACTCCATTTAGGACTGGGAAACAAACGCTAGCTTGCCTTACAAGAAACACACTATGCTTTTGAGAAAAGAGCACTCTTCTACTCTACTGTGTTTCCTATAGGGTCCGAACAGTGAGCTTGCTCAGAACAAAAGAACTGTGCTTCCTACACACACAGCCATATCTAGTTCAATTCTGCTTAGGAACCTGAGAAGAACAGTAGATCCTCTTCAGTCCAATACACTGTACTTGCTGGGAACAGACGCCAGTGCTATTTGTCCTGTGTATGGCAATGGCAGCGCAATAGTGACTCTTCTTACCATAAAACAAATTTTGCTCGTAGGACCAGAAACTGCATGTGATTCAACTCCATTTAGGACTGGGAAACAAATGCTAGCTCGCCTTACAAGAAACACACTCTGCTTTAGAGAAAAGAGCACTCTTCTACTCTACTGTTTTTCCTATAGGGCCAGAACAATGAGCTTGCTCAGAACAAAAGAACTGTGCTTCCTACACACGGGCCATATCTAGTTCAACTCTGCTTAGGACACTGACAAGAACAGTAGCTCCTCTTCATTCCAATACACTATACTTGCTGGGAACAGACGCATGTGCAATTTGCACTGTGTATGGCAATGGGAGCGCAATAGTGACTTTCCTTACCAGAAAACAACTCTTGCTCGTAGGACAAGAAACTGCATGTGATTCCACTCCATTTAGGACTGGTAAACAAACGCTAGCTAGCCTTACAAGAAACACACTCTGCTTTTGAGAAAAGAGCACTCTTCTACTCTACTGTGTTTCCTATGGTGTCCGAAAAGTGAGCTTGCTCAGAACAAAAGAACTGTGCTTTCTACACACACGGGCCATATCTAGTTCAACTCTGCTTAGGAAACTGACAAAAACAGATGCTCCTATTCAGTCCAATACACTGTACTTGCTGGGAAAAGACGCGAGTGCTATTTGCCTTGTGTAGGACAATGGGAGCGCAATAGTGACTTTCCTTACCAGAAAACAACTCTTGTTCGTAGGACCAGAAACTGCATGTGATTCAACTCCAATTAAATAGGAAACAATCGCTAGCTCGCCTTACAAGAAACACACTCTGCTTTTGAGAAAAGAGCACTCTTCTACTCTACTGTGTTTCCTATAGGGCCAGAACAGTGAGCTTGGTCAGAACAAAAGAACTGTGCTTCCTACACACGGGCCATAACTAGTTCAACTCTGCTTAGGAAACTGACAAGAACAGTAGCTCCTCTTCAGTCTGATACACTGTACTTGCTGGGAACAGACGCGAGTGCTATTCGCACTGTGTATGGCAATGGGAGCACAATAGTGACTTTCCTTACCAGAAAACAACTCTTGCTCATAGGACCAGAAACTGCATGTGATTCAACTCCATTTAGGACTGGGATACAAATGCTAGCTCGCCTTACATGAAACACACTCTGCTTTTGAGAAAAGAGCACTCTTCTACTCTACGGTGCTTCCTATTGGGTCCGAACAGTGAGCTAGCTCAGAACAAAAGAACTGTGCTTCCTACACACACGGGCCATATCTAGTTCAACTCTGCTTATGAAACTGACAAAAACAGTATCTCCTATTCAGTCCAATACACTGTACATGCTGGGAAAAGACGCGAGTGCTATTTGCCTTGTGTAGGGCAATGGGAGCGCAATAGTGACTTTCCTTACCAGAAAACAACTCTTGTTCTTAGGACCAGAAACTGCATGTGATACAACTCCATTTAGGACCAGGAAACAAACGCTAGCTCGCCTTACAAAAACACACTCTGCTTTTGAGAAAAGAGCACGCTTCTACTCTACTGTGTTTCCTATAGGGCCAGAACAGTGAGCTTGCTCAGAACATAAGAACTGTGCTTCCTACACACACGGGCCATATCATGTTCAACTCTGCTTAGGAAACTGACAAGAACAGTAGCTCCTCTTCAGTCCGATACACTGTACTTGCTGGGAACAGACGCGAGAGCTATTTGCACTGTGTATGGCAAGGGGAGCACAATAGTGACTTTCCTTACCAGAAAAAAACTCTTGCTCTTAGGACAAGAAACTGCATGTGATTCAACTCCATTTAGGACTGGGAAACAAACGCTAGCTCGCCTTACAAGAAACACACTCTGCTTTTGAGAAATGAGCACTCTTCTACTCTACTGTGTTTCCTATGGTGTCAGAACAGTGAGGTTCCTCAGAACAAAAGAACTGTGCTTCCTACACACACGGCCATATCTAGTTCAATTCTGCTTAGGAACCTGACAAGAACAGTCGATCCTCTTCAGTCCAATACACTGTACTTGCGGGGAACAGACGCGAGTGTTATTTGCACTGTGTATGGCAATTGGAGCACAATAGTGACTCCTCTTACCGGAAAACAACTCTTGCTCGTAGGACCAGAAACTGCATGTGACTCAACTCCATTTAGGAATGGGAAACAAACGCTAGCTCGCCTTACAAGAAACACACTCTGCTTTTGAGAAAAGAGCACTCTTCTACTCTACTGTGTTTCCTATTGTGTCCGAACACTGAGTAGGCTCAGAACAAAAGAACTGTGCTTCCTACATACACGACCATATCTAGTTCAGTTCTGCTTAGGAACCTGACAAGAACAGTAGATCCTCTTCAGTCCAATACACTGTACTTGCTGGGAACAGACGCCAGTGCTATTTGTCCTGTGTATCGCAATGGCAGTGCAATAGTGTCTCTTATTACCATAAAACAACACTTGCTCGTAGGACCAGAAACTGCATGTGATTCAACTCCATTTAGGACTGGGAAACAAAAGCTAGCTCACCTTACAGAAACACACTCTGCTTTAGAGAAAAGAGCACTCTTCTACTCTACTGTGTTTCCTATAGGGCCAGAACAGTGAGCTTGCTCAGAACAAAGAACTGTGCTTCCTACACACGGGCCTTATCTAGTTCAACTCTGCTTAGGAAACTGACAAGAACAGTAGCTCCTCTTCAGTCTGATACAGTGTACTTGCTGGGAACAGACGCGAGTGCTATTTGCACTGTGTATGGCAAAGGGAGCGCAATAGTGACTTTCCTTTCCAGAAAACAACTCTTGCTCGTAGGACCAGATACTGCATGTGATTCAACTCCATTTTGGACTGGGAAACAAATGCTAGCTCGCCTTACATGAAACACACTCTGCTTTAGAGAAAAGAGCACTCTTCTACTCTACTGTGTTTCCTATGGGTTCCAAGCAGTGAGCTTGCTCAGAACCAAAGAACTGTGCTTAATACACACACGGACCACATCTAGTTCAACTCTGCTTAGGAAACTGACAAGAACAGTAGCTCCTATTCAGTCCAATACACTGTACTTGCTGGGAAAAGACACGAGTGCTATTTGCCTTGTGTAGGGCAATGGGAGCATAATAGTGACTTTCCTTACCAGAAAACAACTCTTGTTTGTAGGACCCGAAATTGCATGTGATTCAACTCCATTTAGGACTGGGAAACAAACTCTAGCTCGCTTTACAAAAACACACACTTTTTTTGAGAAAAGAGCACTCTTCTACTCTACTGTGTTTCCTATAGGGCCAGAACTGTGAGCTTGCTCAGAACATAAGAACTGTGCTTCCTACACACACGGGCCATATCTAGTTCAACTCTGCTTAGGAAACTGACAAGAAGAGTAGCTCCTCTTCAAACCGATACACTGTACTTGTGGGGAACAGTAGCGAGTGATATTTGCACTGTGTATTGCAATGGGAGCGCAATAGTGACTTTCCTTACCAGAAAACAACTCTTTCTCGTAGGACCAAAAACTGCATGTGACTCAACTCCATTTAGGAATAGGAAACAAACGCTAGCTCGCCTTACAAGAAACACACTCTGCTTTTGAGAAAAGAGCACTCTTCTACTCTACTGTGTTTCCTATTTGGTCCGAACAGTGAGCCTGCTCAGAACAAAAGAACTGTGCTTCCTACACACACGGGCCATATCTAGTTCAACTCTGCCTAGGAAACTGACAAGAACACTAGCTCCTCTTCAGTCCAATACACTGTACTTTCGAGAAACAGACGTGAGTGCTATTTGCACTGTGTATGGCAATTGGAGCACAATACTTACTTGTCTTACCAGAAAACAACTCTTGCTCGTAGGACAAAAAAGTGCATGTGACTCAACTCCATTTAGGACTGGGAAACAAATGCTAGCTCGACTTCCAAGAAACACACTCTGCTTTTGCGAAAAGAGCACTCTTCTACTCTACTGTGTTTCCTATGGGGTCCGAACAGTGAGCCTGCTCAGAACAAAAGAACTGTGCTTCCTACATACACGACCATATCTAGTTCAATTCTGCTTAGGAAACTGACAAGAACAGTAGATCCTCTTCAGTCCAATACACTGTAGTTGCTGAGAACAGACGCCAGTGGTATTTGTCCTGTGTATGGCAATGGCAGCACAATAGTCACTCTTCTTACCATTAAACAACTCTTGCTCGTAGGACCAGAAACTGCATGTGATTCAACTCCATTTAGGACTGGGAAACAAACGCTAGCTCGCCTTACAAGAAACACACTCTGCTTTTGAGAAAAGAGCACTCTTCTACTCTACTGTGTTTCCTATTGGGTCCGAACAGTGAGTAGGCTCAGAACAAAAGAACTGTGCTTCCTACATACACGACCATATCTAGTTCAGTTCTGCTTAGGAACCTGACAAGAACAGTAGATCCTCTTCAGTCCAATACACTGTACTTGCTGGGAACAGACGCCAGTGCTATATGTCCTGTGTATGGCAATGGCAGCGCAATAGTGACTCTTCTTACCATAAAACAACTTTTGCTCGTAGGACCAGAAACTGTATGTGATTCAACTCCATTTATGACTGGAAAAAAAAGTAGCTCGCCTTACAAGAAACACACTCTGCTTTTGTGGAAAGAGCACTCTTCTACTCTACTGTGTTTCCTATAGGGCCAGAACAGTGACATTGCTCAGAACAAAAGAACTGTGCTTCCTACACACCGGCCATATCTAGTTCAACTCTGTTTAGGAAACTGACAAGAACAGTAGCTCCTATTCAGTCCAATACACTGTAATTGCTTGGAAAAGACAAGAGTGCTATTTGCCTTGTGTAGGGCAACGGGAGCGTAATAGTGACTTTCCTTACCAGAAAACAACTCTTGTTCGTAGGACCAGAAACTGCATGTGATTCAACTCCATTTAGGACTGGGAAACAAACACTAGCTCGACTTACAAGAAACACACTCTACTATTGAGAAAAGAGCACTCTTCTACTCTACTGTGTTTCCTTATTGTTCCGAACAGTGAGCTTGCTCAGAACAAAAAAACTGTGCTTCCTACTCACACGGCCATATCTAGTTCAAGTCTGCTTAGGAACCTGACAAGAACAGTAGATCCTCTTCAGTCCAATACACTCTACTTGCTGGGAACAGACGCCAGTGCTATTTGTCCTGTGTATGGCAATGGCAGCGCAATAGTGACTCTTCTTACCAGAAAACAACTCTTGCTCATAGGACCAGAAACTGCATGTGATTCAACTTCATTTAGGACTGGGAAACAAACTCTAGCTCGCTTTACAAGAAACACACTCTGCTTTTGAGAAAAGAGCACTCTTCTACTGCACAGTGTTTCCTATAGGGCCAGAACAGTGAGCTTGCTCAGAAAAAAAGAACTGTGCTTCCTACACACACGGACCATTTCTAGTTCAACTCTGCTTAGAAAACTGAGAAGAACAGTAGCTCCTCTTCAGTCCAATACACTGTACTTGCTGGGAACAGACGGGAGGGCTATTTGCACTGTGTATGGCAATGGGAGCGCAATAGTGACTTTCCTTACCAGAAAACAACTCTTGCTCATAGGACCAGAAACTGCATGTGATTCCACTCCGTTTAGGACTGGGAAACAAATGCTAGCTCGCCTTACAAAAAAGCACTCTGCTTTAGAGAAAATAGTACTCTTCTTCTCTACTGTGATTCCTATGGGGTCCAAACAGTGAGCTTGCTCAGAACAAAAGAACTGTGCTTCCTACACACACGGACCATACCTAGTTCAACTCTGCTTAGGAAACTGACAAGAACAGTAGCTCCTATTCAGTCCAATACACTGTACTTGCTGGGAAAAGACAGGAGTGCTATTTGACTTGTGTAGGTCAATGGGAGCGCAATAGTGACTTTCCCTACCAGAAAACAACTCTTGCTCGTAGGACCAGAAACTGCATGTGATTCAACTCCATTTAGGACTAGGAAACAAACGCTAGCTCGCCTTACAAGAAACACAATCTGCTTTGGAGAAAAGAGCACTCTTCTACTCTACTGTGTTTCCTATTGGGTCCGAACAGTGAGCCTGCTCAGAACAAAAGAACTGTGCTTCCTACATACACGACCATATCTAGTTCAGTTCTGCTTAGGAACCTGACAAGAACAGTAGTTCCTCTTCAGTCCAATACACTGTACTTTCTGGGAACAGACGCCAGTGCTATTTGTCCTGTGTATGGCAATGGCAGGGCAATAGTGACTCTTCTTACCATAAAACAACTTTTGCTCGTAGGACCAGAAACTGCATGTGATTCAACTCCATTTAGGACTGGTAAACAAAAGCTAGCTCACCTTACAAGAAACACACACTGCTTTTGTGGAAAGAGCACTCTTCTACTCTACTGTGTTTCCTATAGGGCCAGAACAGTGAGCTTGCTCAGAACAAAGAACTGTGCTTCCTACACACAGGGCCATATCTAGTTCAAATCTGCTTAGGAAACTGACAAGAACAGTAGCTCCTTTTCAGTCCAATACACTGTACTTGCTGGCAACAGGCACATGTGCTATTTGCACTGTGTATGGCAATGGGAGCGCAATAGTGACTTTCCTTACCAGAAAACAACTCTTGCTCATAGGACCAGAAACTGCATGTGATTCCACTCCATTTAGGACTGGGAAACAAATGCTAGCTCGCCTTACAAGAAACACACTCTGCTTTAGAGAAAATAGCACTCTTCTACTCTACTGTGTTTCCTATGGGGTCCAAACACTGAGCTTGCTCAGAACAAAAGATCTGTGCTTAATACACACACGGACCACATCTACTTCAACTCTGCTTAGGAAGCTGACAAGAACAGTAGCTACTATTCAGTCCAATACACTGTACTTGCTGGGAAAAGACGCGAGTGCTATTTGCCTTGTGTAGGGCAATGGGAGCGCAATAGATTTTTCCTTACCAGAAAACAACTCTTGTTCATAGGACCAGAAACTGCATGTGATTCAACTCCATTTAGGACTGGGAAACAAACTCTAGCTCGCTTTACAAGAAACACACTCTGCTTTTGAGAAAAGAGCACTCTACTACTCTACTGTGTTTCCTATAGGGCCAGAACAGTGAGCTTGCTCAGAACATAAGAACTGTGCTTCCTACAGACACGGGCCATATCTAGTTCAACTCTGCTTAGGAAACTGACAAAAACAGTAGCTCCTCTTCAGTCCGATACACTGTACTTGTGGGGAACAGAAGCGAGTGATATTTGCACAGTGTATGGCAATTGGAGCACAATAGTGACTTGTCTTACTTGAAAACAATTCTTGCTCGTTGGACAAAAAACTGCATGTGACTCAACTCCATTTAGGACTGGGAAACAAACGCTAGCTTGCCTTACAAGAAACACACTCTGCTTTAGAGAAAAGAGCACTCTTCTACTCTACTGTGTTTCCTATAGGGCCAGAAGAGTGAACTTGCTCAGAACAAAAAAAACTGTGCTTCCTACACACACGGCCATATCTAGTTCAAGTCTGCTTAGGAACCTCACAAGAACAGTAGATCCTCTTCAGTCCAATACACTGTACTTGCTGGGAACAGACGCCAGTGCTGTATGTCCTGTGTATGTCAATGGCAGTGCAATAGTGACTCTTCTTACCAGAAAACAACTCTTTCTCGTAGGACTAGAAACTGCATGTGATTCAACTCCATTTAGGACTGGGAAACAAACTCTAGCTCGCTTTACAAGAAACACACTCTGCTTTTGAGAAAAGAGCACTCTTCTACTCTACTGTGTTTCCTATAGGGACAGAACAGTGAGCTTGCTCAGAAAAAAAGAACTGTGCTTCCTACACACACGGACCATATCTAGTTCAACTCTGCTTAGGAAACTGACAAGAACAGTAGCTCCTCTTCAGTCCAATACACTGTACTTGCTGGGAACAGACGGCAGGGCTATTTGCACTGTGTATGGCAGTGGGAGCGCAATAGTGACTTTCCTACCAGAAAACCACTCTGGCTCGTAGGACCAGAAACTGCATGTGATTCCACTCCATTTAGGACTGGGAAACAAACGGTAGCTCGCCTTACGAGAAACACACTCTGCTTTAGAGAAAAGAGCACTCTTCTACTCTACTGTGTTTCCTATGGGGTCCAAACAGTGAGCTTGCTCAGAACAAAAGAACTGTGCTTCCTACACACACGGACCATATCTAGTTCAACTCTGCTTAGTAAACTGACAAGAACAGTAGCTCCTATTCAGTCCAATACACTGTACTTGCTGGGGAAAGACGCGAGTGCTATTTGCCTTGTGTAGGGCAATAGGAGCACAATAGTGACTTTCCTTACCAGAAAACAATTCTTGTTCATTGGACCAGAAACTGCATGTGATTCAACTCCATTTAGGACTAGGAAACAAACGCTAGCTCGCCTTACAAAAACACACTCTGCTTTTGAGAAAAGAGCACTCTTCTACTCTACTGTGTTTCCTATAGGGCCAGAAGAGTGAACTTGCTCAGAACATAAGAACTGTGCTTCCTACACACACGGCCATATCTAGTTCAATTCTGCTTAGGAACCTGACAAGAACAGTAGATCCTCTTCAGTCCAATACACTGTACTTGCTGGGTAGAGACGCCAGTGCTATTTGTCCTGTGTATGGCAATGGCAGAGCAATAGTGACTCTTCTTACCATAAAACAACTCTTGCTCGTAGGACTAGAAACTGCATGTAATTCAACTCCATTTAGGACTGGGAAACAAGCTCTAGCTTGCCTTACAAGAAACACACTCTGCTTTAGAGAAAAGAGCACTCTTCTACTCTACTGTGTTTCCTATAGGGCCAGAACAGTGAGCTTGCTCAGAACAAAAGAACTGTGCTTCCTACACACGGGCCATAACTAGTTCAACTCTGCTTAGAAAAATGACAAGAACAGTAGCTCCTCTTCAGTCCGATACACTGTACTTGCTAGGAACAGACGCGAGTGCTATTTACACTGTGTATGACAATTGGAGCCCAATAGTGTCTTGTCTTACCAGAAAACAACTCTTGCTGGTAGGACCAGAAATTGCATGTGATTCAACTCCATTTAGGACTGGGAAACAAAAGCTAGCTCACCTTACAAGAAACAAACTCTGCTTTAGAGAAAAGAGCACTCTTCTACTCTACTGTGTTTCCTATTTGGCCAGAACAGTGAGCTTGCTCAGAACAAAAGAAATGTGCTTCCTACACACACAGGCCATATCTAGTTCAACTCTGCTCAGGAAACTGACAAGAACAGTAGCTCCTCTTCAGTCCAATACACTGAATTTGCGGGGAACATACGCGTGTGCTATTTGCACTGGTTATGGCAATTGGAGCACTATAGTGACTTGTCTTACCAGAAACAACTCTTGCTCCTGGGACAAAAATGCATGTGACTCAACTCCATTTAGGACTGGGAAACAAACGCTAGCTCGACTTCCAAGAAACACACTCTGCTTTTGAGAAAAGAGCACTCTTCTACTCTACTGTGTTTCCTGTGTGTTCCGAACAGTGACCTTGCTCAGAACAAAAAAACTGTGCTTCGTACACACACGGCCATATCTAGTTCAAGTCTGCTTAGGAACCTGACAAGAACAGTAGATCCTCTTCAGTCCAATACACTGTACTTGCTGGGAACAGACGCCAGTGCTATTTGTTCTGTGTATGGCAATGGCAGCACAATAGTGACTCTTCTTACCAGAAAACAACTCTTGCTCATAGGACCAGAAACTGCATGTGATTCAACTCCATTTAGGACTGGGAAACAAACTCTAGCTCGCTTTAAAAGAAACACACTCTGCTTTTGAGAAAAGTGCACTCTTCTACTCTACTGTGTTTCCTATAGGGCCAGAACAGTGAGCTTGCTCAGAACATAAGAAATGTGTTTCCTACACACACGGGCCATATCTTGTTCAACTCTGCTTAGGAAACTGACAAGAACAGTAGCTCCTCTTCAGTCCGATACACTGTACTTGCTGTGAACATACGCGAGTGCTATTTGCAATGTGTATGGCAATGGGAGCGCAATAGTGTCTTTCCTTACCAGAAAACAACTCTTGCTCATAGTACCAGAAACTGCATGTGATTCAACTCCATTTAGGACTGGGAAACAAACGCTAGCTTGCCTTACAAGAAACACACTATGCTTTTGAGAAAAGAGCACTCTTCTACTCTACTGTGTTTCCTATAGGGTCCGAACAGTGAGCTTGCTCAGAACAAAAGAACTGTGCTTCCTACACACACAGCCATATCTAGTTCAAATCTGCTTAGGAACCTGAGAAGAACAGTAGATCCTCTTCAGTCCAATACACTGTACTTGCTGGGAACAGACGCCGGTGCTATTTGTCCTGTGTATGGCAATGGCAGCGCAATAGTGACTCTTCTTACCATAAAACAAATTTTGCTCGTAGGACCAGAAACTGCATGTGATTCAACTCCATTTAGGACTGGGAAACAAATGCTAGCTCGCCTTACAAGAAACACACTCTGCTTTAGAGAAAAGAGCACTCTTCTACTCTACTGTTTTTCCTATAGGGCCAGAACAATGAGCTTGCTCAGAACAAAAGAACTGTGCTTCCTACACACGGGCCATATCTAGTTCAACTCTGCTTAGGACACTGACAAGAACAGTAGCTCCTCTTCAGTCTGATGCACTGTACTTGCTGGGAACAGACGCGAGTGCTATTTGCACTGTTTATGGCAATGGGAGCACAATAGTGACTTTCCTTACCAGAAAACAACTCTTGCTCATAGGACCAGAAACTGCATGTGATTCAACTCCATTTAGGACTGGGATACAAATGCTAGCTCGCCTTACATGAAACACACTCTGCTTTTGAGAAAAGAGCACTCTTCTACTCTACTGTGCTTCCTGTGTGTTCCGAACTGTGACCTTGCTCAGAACAAAAAAACTGTGCTTCGTACACACACGGCCATATCTAGTTCAAGTCTGCTTAGGAACCTGACAAGAACAGTAGATCCTCTTCAGTCCAATACACTGCACTTGCTGGGAACAGACGCCAGTGCTATTTGTTCTGTGTATGGCAATGGCAGCACAATAGTGACTCTTCTTACCAGAAAACAACTCTTGCTCATAGGACCAGAAACTGCATGTGATTCAACTCCATTTAGGACTGGGAAACAAACTCTAGCTCGCTTTACAAGAAACACACTCTGCTTTTGAGAAAAGAGCACTCTTCTACTCTACTGTGTTTCCTATAGGGCCAGAACAGTGAGCTTGCTCAGAACATAAGAAATGTGTTTCCTACACACACGGGCCATATCTTGTTCAACTCTGCTTAGGAAACTGACAAGAACAGTAGCTCCTCTTCAGTCCGATACACTGTACTTGCTGTGAACAGACGCGAGTGCTATTTGCAATGTGTATGGCAATGGGAGCGCAATAGTGTCTTTCCTTACCAGAAAACAACTCTTGCTCATAGTACCAGAAACTGCATGTGATTCAACTCCATTTAGGACTGGGAAACAAACGCTAGCTTGCCTTACAAGAAACACACTATGCTTTTGAGAAAAGAGCACTCTTCTACTCTACTGTGCTTCCTATAGGGTCCGAACAGTGAGCTTGTTGGAACAAAAGAACTGTGCTTCCTACACACACAGCCATATCTAGTTCAATTCTGCTTAGGAACCTGAGAAGAACAGTAGATCCTCTTCAGTCCAATACACTGTACTTGCTGGGAACAGACGCCAGTGCTATTTGTCCTGTGTATGGCAATGGCAGCGCAATAGTGACTCTTCTTACCATAAAACAAATTTTGCTCGTAGGACCAGAAACTGCATGTGATTCAACTCCATTTAGGAATGGGAAACAAATGCTAGCTCGCCTTACAAGAAACACACTCTGCTTTAGAGAAAAGAGCACTCTTCTACTCTACTGTTTTTCCTATAGGGCCAGAACAATGAGCTTGCTCAGAACAAAAGAACTGTGCTTCCTACACACTGGCCATATCTAGTTCAACTCTGCTTAGGACACTGACAAGAACAGTAGCTCCTCTTATTTCCAATACACTATACTTGCTGGGAACAGACGCATGTGCAATTTGCACTGTGTATGGCAATGGGAGCGCAATAGTGACTTTCCTTACCAGAAAACAACTCTTGCTCGTAGGACCAGAAACTGCATGTGATTCCACTCCATTTAGGACTGGTAAACAAACGCTAGCTAGCCTTACAAGAAACACACTCTGCTTTTGAGAAAAGAGCACTCTTCTACTCTACTGTGTTTCCTATGGTGTCCGAAAAGTGAGCTTGCTCAGAACAAAAGAACTGTGCTTCCTACACACACGGGCCATATCTAGTTCAACTCTGCTTAGGAAACTGACACAAACAGATGCTCCTATTCAGTCCAATACACTGTACTTGCTGGGAAAAGACGCGAGTGCTATTTGCCTTGTGTAGGACAATGGGAGCGCAATAGTGACTTTCCTTACCAGAAAACAACTCTTGTTCGTAGGACCAAAAACTGCATGTGATTCAACTCCAATTAAATAGGAAACAATCGCTAGCTTGCCTTACAAGAAACACACTCTGCTTTTGAGAAAAGAGCACTCTTCTACTCTACTGTGTTTCCTATAGGGCCAGAACAGTGAGATTGCTCAGAACATAAGAACTGTGCTTCCTAAACACACGGGCCATATCATGTTCAACTCTGCTTAGGAAACTGACAGGAACAGTAGCTCCTCTTCAGTCCGATACACTGTACTTGCTGGGAACAGACGCGAGAGCTATTTGCACTGTGTATGGCAAGGGGAGCACAATAGTGACTTTCCTTACCAGAAAACAACTCTTGCTCTTAGGACCAGAAACTGCATGTGATTAAACTCCATTTAGGACTGGGAAACAAACGCTAGCTCGCCTTACAAGAAACACACTCTGCTTTTGAGAAAAGAGCACTCTTCTACTCTACTGTGTTTCCTATGGTGTCCGAAAAGTGAGCTTGCTCAGAACAAAAGAACTGTGCTTCCTACACACATGGCCATATCTAGTTCAATTCTGCTTAGGAACCTGACAAGAACAGTAGATCCTCTTCAGTCCAATACACTGTACTTGCTGGGAACAGACGCCAGCGCTATTTGTCCTGTGTATGGCAATGGCAGCGCAATAGTGACTCTTCTTAACATAAAACAACTCTTGCTCGTAGGACTAGAAACTGCATGTGATTCAACTCCATTTAGGACTTGGAAACAAACGCTAGCTTGCCTTACAAGAAACACACTCTGCTTTAGAAAAAAGAGCACTCTTCTACTCTACTGTGTTTCCTATATGGCCAGAACAGTGAGCTTGGTCAGAACAAAAGAACTGTGCTTCCTACACACGGGCCATAACTAGTTCAACTCTGCTTAGGAAACTGACAAGAACAGTAGCTCCTCTTCAGTCCGATACACTGTACTTGCTGGGAACAGACGCGAGTGCTATTTGCACTGTGTATGGCAATGGGAGCACAATAGTGACTTTCCTTACCAGAAAACAACTCTTGCTCATAGGACCAGAAACTGCATGTGATTCAACTCCATTTAGGACTGGGATACAAATGCTAGCTCGCCTTACATGAAACACACTCTGCTTTTGAGAAAAGAGCACTCTTCTACTCTACTGTGCTTCCTGTGTGTTCCGAACAGTGACCTTGCTCAGAACAAAAAAACTGTGCTTCGTACACACACGGCCATATCTAGTTCAAGTCTGCTTAGGAACCTGACAAGAACAGTAGATCCTCTTCAGTCCAATACACTGCACTTGCTGGGAACAGACGCCAGTGCTATTTGTTCTGTGTATGGCAATGGCAGCACAATAGTGACTCTTCTTACCAGAAAACAACTCTTGCTCATAGGACCAGAAACTGCATGTGATTCAACTCCATTTAGGACTGGGAAACAAACTCTAGCTCGCTTTACAAGAAACACACTCTGCTTTTGAGAAAAGAGCACTCTTCTACTCTACTGTGTTTCCTATAGGGCCAGAACAGTGAGCTTGCTCAGAACATAAGAAATGTGTTTCCTACACACACGGGCCATATCTTGTTCAACTCTGCTTAGGAAACTGACAAGAACAGTAGCTCCTCTTCAGTCCGATACACTGTACTTGCTGTGAACAGACGCGAGTGCTATTTGCAATGTGTATGGCAATGGGAGCGCAATAGTGTCTTTCCTTACCAGAAAACAACTCTTGCTCATAGTACCAGAAACTGCATGTGATTCAACTCCATTTAGGACTGGGAAACAAACGCTAGCTTGCCTTACAAGAAACACACTATGCTTTTGAGAAAAGAGCACTCTTCTACTCTACTGTGTTTCCTATAGGGTCTGAACAGTGAGCTTGTTGGAACAAAAGAACTGTGCTTCCTACACACACAGCCATATCTAGTTCAATTCTGCTTAGGAACCTGAGAAGAACAGTAGATCCTCTTCAGTCCAATACACTGTACTTGCTGGGAACAGACGCCAGTGCTATTTGTCCTGTGTATGGCAATGGCAGCGCAATAGTGACTCTTCTTACCATAAAACAAATTTTGCTCGTAGGACCAGAAACTGCATGTGATTCAACTCCATTTAGGACTGGGAAACAAATGCTAGCTCGCCTTACAAGAAACACACTCTGCTTTAGAGAAAAGAGCACTCTTCTACTCTACTGTTTTTCCTATAGGGCCAGAACAATGAGCTTGCTCAGAACAAAAGAACTGTGCTTCCTACACACGGGCCATATCTAGTTCAACTCTGCTTAGGACACTGACAAGAACAGTAGCTCCTCTTCATTCCAATACACTATACTTGCTGGGAACAGACGCATGTGCAATTTGCACTGTTTATGGCAATGGGAGCACAATAGTGACTTTCCTTACCAGAAAACAACTCTTGCTCGTAGGACCAGAAACTGCATGTGATTCCACTCCATTTAGGACTGGTAAACAAACGCTAGCTAGCCTTACAAGAAACACACTCTGCTTTTGAGAAAAGAGCACTCTTCTACTCTACTGTGTTTCCTATGGTGTCCGAAAAGTGAGCTTGCTCAGAACAAAAGAACTGTGCTTCCTACACACACGGGCCATATCTAGTTCAACTCTGCTTAGGAAACTGACAAAAACAGATGCTCCTATTCAGTCCAATACACTGTACTTGCTGGGAAAAGACGCGAGTGCTATTTGCCTTGTGTAGGACAATGGGAGCGCAATAGTGACTTTCCTTACCAGAAAACAACTCTTGTTCGTAGGACCAGAAACTGCATGTGATTCAACTCCAATTAAATAGGAAACAATCGCTAGCTCGCCTTACAAGAAACACACTCTGCTTTTGAGAAAAGAGCACTCTTCTACTCTACTGTGTTTCCTATAGGGCCAGAACAGTGAGCTTGCTCAGAACATAAGAACTGTGCTTCCTAAACACACGGGCCATATCATGTTCAACTCTGCTTAGGAAACTGACAGGAACAGTAGCTCCTCTTCAGTCCGATACACTGTACTTGCTGGGAACAGACGCGAGAGCTATTTGCACTGTGTATGGCAAGGGGAGCACAATAGTGACTTTCCTTACCAGAAAACAACTCTTGCTCTTAGGACCAGAAACTGCATGTGATTCAACTCCATTTAGGACTGGGAAACAAACGCTAGCTCGCCTTACAAGAAACACACTCTGCTTTTGAGAAAAGAGCACTCTTCTACTCTACTGTGTTTCCTATGGTGTCCGAAAAGTGAGCTTGCTCAGAACAAAAGAACTGTGCTTCCTACACACATGGCCATATCTAGTTCAATTCTGCTTAGGAACCTGACAAGAACAGTAGATCCTCTTCAGTCCAATACACTGTACTTGCTGGGAACAGACGCCAGCGCTATTTGTCCTGTGTATGGCAATGGCAGCGCAATAGTGACTCTTCTTAACATAAAACAACTCTTGCTCGTAGGACTAGAAACTGCATGTGATTCAACTCCATTTAGGACTTGGAAACAAACGCTAGCTTGCCTTACAAGAAACACACTCTGCTTTAGAAAAAAGAGCACTCTTCTACTCTACTGTGTTTCCTATATGGCCAGAACAGTGAGCTTGGTCAGAACAAAAGAACTGTGCTTCCTACACACGGGCCATAACTAGTTCAACTCTGCTTAGGAAACTGACAAGAACAGTAGCTCCTCTTCAGTCCGATACACTGTACTTGCTGGGAACAGACGCGAGTGCTATTTGCACTGTGTATGGCAATGGGAGCACAATAGTGACTTTCCTTACCAGAAAACAACTCTTGCTCATAGGACCAGAAACTGCATGTGATTCAACTCCATTTAGGACTGGGATACAAATGCTAGCTCGCCTTACATGAAACACACTCTGCTTTTGAGAAAAGAGCACTCTTCTACTCTACGGTGCTTCCTATTGAGTCCGAACAGTGAGCTAGCTCAGAACAAAAGAACTGTGCTTCCTACACACACGGGCCATATCTAGTTCAACTCTGCTTAGGAAACTGACAAAAACAGTATCTCCTATTCAGTCCAATACACTGTACTTGCTGGGAAAAGACGCGAGTGCTATTTGCCTTGTGTAGGGCATTGGGAGCGCAATAGTGACTTTCCTTACCAGAAAACAACTCTTGTTCTTAGGACC
The DNA here is from genome assembly GCF_949786415.1 of Peromyscus eremicus. Classification (NCBI taxonomy): domain Eukaryota; kingdom Metazoa; phylum Chordata; class Mammalia; order Rodentia; family Cricetidae; genus Peromyscus; species Peromyscus eremicus. Next base: position 38,037 of record NW_026736656.1, on the reverse strand, counting down.
AGAAACTGCATGTGATACAACTCCATTTAGGACCAGGAAACAAACGCTAGCTCGCCTTACAAAAACACACTCTGCTTTTGAGAAAAGAGCACGCTTCTACTCTACTGTGTTTCCTATAGGGCCAGAACAGTGAGCTTGCTCAGAACATAAGAACTGTGCTTCCTACACACACGGGCCATATCATGTTCAACTCTGCTTAGGAAACTGACAAGAACAGTAGCTCCTCTTCAGTCCGATACACTGTACTTGCTGGGAACAGACGCGAGGGCTATTTGCACTGTGTATGGCAAGGGGAGCACAATAGTGACTTTCCTTACCAGAAAAAAACTCTTGCTCTTAGGACAAGAAACTGCATGTGATTCAACTCCATTTAGGACTGGGAAACAAACGCTAGCTCGCCTTACAAGAAACACACTCTGCTTTTGAGAAATGAGCACTCTTCTACTCTACTGTGTTTCCTATGGTGTCAGAACAGTGAGGTTCCTCAGAACAAAAGAACTGTGCTTCCTACACACACGGCCATATCTAGTTCAATTCTGCTTAGGAACCTGACAAGAACAGTCAATCCTCTTCAGTCCAATACACTGTACTTGCTGGGAACAGACGCCAGTGCTATTTGTCCTGTGTATGGCAATGGCAGCGCAATAGTGACTCTTCTTACCATAAAACAACTCTTGCTCGTAGGACTAGAAACTGCATGTGATTCAACTCCATTTAGGACTGGGAAACAAATGCTAGCTCGCCTTACAAGAAACACACTCTGATTTTGAGAAAAGAGCACTCTTCTACTCTACTGTGCTTCCTATGGGGTCCGAACAGTGAGCTTGCTCAGAACAAAAGAACTGTGCTTCCTACACACACGGGCCATATCTAGTTCAACTCTGCTTAGGAAACTGACAAGAACAGTATCTCCTCTTCAGTCCAATACACTGTACTTGCGGGGAACAGACGCGAGTGTTATTTGCACTGTGTATGGCAATTGGAGCACAATAGTGACTCCTCTTACCGGAAAACAACTCTTGCTCTTAGGACCAGAAACTGCATGTGACTCAACTCCATTTAGGACTGGTAAACAAACGCTAGCTCGCCTTACAAGAAACACACTCTGCTTTTGAGAAAAGAGCACTCTTCTACTCTACTGTGTTTCCTATTGGGTCCGAACAGTGAGTAGGCTCAGAACAAAAGAACTGTGCTTCCTACATACACGACCATATCTAGTTCAGTTCTGCTTAGGAACCTGACAAGAACAGTAGATCCTCTTCAGTCCAATACACTGTACTTGCTGGGAAAAGACGCCAGTGCTATTTGTCCTGTGTATGGCAATGGCAGCGCAATAGTGACTCTTCTTACCATAAAACAACTTTTGCTCGTAGGACCAGAAACTGTATGTGATTCAACTCCATTTAGGACTGGGAAAAAAAAGCTAGCTCGCCTTACAAGAAACACACTCTGCTTTTGTGGAAAGAGCACTCTTCTACTCTACTGTGTTTCCAATAGGGCCAGAACAGTGACATTGCTCAGAACAAAAGAACTGTGCTTCCTACACACGGGCCATATCTAGTTCAACTCTGTTTAGGAAACTGACAAGAACAGTAGCTCCTATTCAGTCCAATACACTGTACTTGCTTGGAAAAGACAAGAGTGCTATTTGCCTTGTGTAGGGCAATGGGAGCGTAATAGTGACTTTCCTTACCAGAAAACAACTCTTGTTCGTAGGACCAGAAACTGCATGTGATTCAACTCCATTTAGGACTAGGAAACAAACGCTAGCTCGCCTTACAAGAAACACAATCTGCTTTTGAGAAAAGAGCACTCTTCTACTCTACTGTGTTTCCTATTGGGTCCGAACAGTGAGCCTGCTCAGAACAAAAGAACTGTGCTTCCTACATACACGACCATATCTAGTTCAGTTCTGCTTAGGAACCTGACAAGAACAGTAGTTCCTCTTCAGTCCAATACACTGTACTTGCTGGGAACAGACGCCAGTGCTATTTGTCCTGTGTATGGCAATGGCAGCGCAATAGTGACTCTTCTTACCATAAAACAACTTTTGCTCGTAGGACCAGAAACTGCATGTGATTCAACTCCATTTAGGACTGGTAAACAAAGCTAGCTCACCTTACAAGAAACACACACTGCTTTTGTGGAAAGAGCACTCTTCTACTCTACTGTGTTTCCTATAGGGCCAGAACAGTGAGCTTGCTCAGAACAAAGAACTGTGCTTCCTACACACGGGCCATATCTAGTTCAAATCTGCTTAGGAAACTGACAAGAACAGTAGCTCCTTTTCAGTCCAATACACTGTACTTGCTGGCAACAGGCACCTGTGCTATTTGCACAGTGTATGGCAATGGGAGCGCAATAGTGACTTTCCTTACCAGAAAACAACTCTTGCTCATAGGACCAGAAACTGCATGTGATTCCACTCCATTTAGGACTGGGAAACAAATTCTAGCTCGCCTTACAAGAAACACACTCTGCTTTAGAGAAAATAGCACTCTTCTACTCTACTGTGTTTCCTATGGGGTCCAAGCAGTGAGCTTGCTCAGAACCAAAGAACTGTGCTTAATACACACACGGACCACATCTAGTTCAACTCTGCTTAGGAAACTGACAAGAACAGTAGCTCCTATTCAGTCCAATACACTGTACTTGCTGGGAAAAGACACGAGTGCTATTTGCCTTGTGTAGGGCAATGGGAGCGTAATAGTGACTTTCCTTACCAGAAAACAACTCTTGTTTGTAGGACCCGAAATTGCATGTGATTCAACTCCATTTAGGACTGGGAAACAAACTCTAGCTCGCTTTACAAAAACACACTCTTCTTTTGAGAAAAGAGCACTCTTCTACTCTACTGTGTTTCCTATAGGGCCAGAACTGTGAGCTTGCTCAGAACATAAGAACTGTGCTTCCTACACACACGGGCCATATCTAGTTCAACTCTGCTTAGGAAACTGACAAGAAGAGTAGCTCCTCTTCAATCCGATACACTGTACTTGTGGGGAACAGTAGCGAGTGATATTTGCACTGTGTATGGCAATGGGAGCGCAATAGTGACTTTCCTTACCAGAAAACAACTCTTTCTCGTAGGACCAAAAACTGCATGTGACTCAACTCCATTTAGGAATAGGAAACAAACGCTAGCTCGCCTTACAAGAAACACACTCTGCTTTTGAGAAAAGAGCACTCTTCTACTCTACTGTGTTTCCTATTGGGTCCGAACAGTGAGCCTGCTCAGAACAAAAGAACTGTGCTTCCTACATACACGACCATATCTAGTTCAGTTCTGCTTAGGAACCTGACAAGAAAAGTAGATCCTCTTCAGTCCAATACACTGTACTTGCTGGGAACAGACGCCAGTGCTATTTGTCCTGTGTATGGCAATGGCAGCGCAATAGTGACTCTTTGTACCATAAAACAACTTTTGCTCGTAGGACCAGAAACTGTATGTGATTCAACTCCATTTAGGACTGGGAAAAAAAAGCTACCTCGCCTTACAAGAAACACACTCTGCTTTTGTGAAAAAAGCACTCTTCTACTCTACTGTGTTTCCTATAGGGCCAGAACAGTGAGCTTGCTCAGAACAAAAGAACTGTGCTTTCTACACACGGGCCATATCTAGTTCAACTCTGCTTAGGAAACTGACAAGAACAGTAGCTCCTATTCAGTCCAATACATTGTACTTGCTTGGAAAAGACAAGAGTGCTATTTGCCTTGTGTAGGGCACTGGGAGCGTAATAGTGACTTTCCTTCCCAGAAAACAACTCTTGTTCGTAGGACCAGAAACTGCATGTTATTCAACTCCATTTAGGACTGGGAAACAAACTCTAGCTCGCTTTACAAGAAACACACTCTTCTTTTGAGAAAAGAGCACTCTTCTACTCTACTGTGTTTCCTATAGGGCCAGAACAGTGAGCTTGCTCAGAACATAAGAACTGTGCTTCCTACACACGGGCCATATCTAGTTCAACTCTGCTTAGGACACTGACAAGAACAGTAGCTCCTCTTCATTCCAATACACTATACTTGCTGGGAACAGACGCATGTGCAATTTGCACTGTGTATGGCAATGGGAGCGCAATAGTGACTTTCCTTACCAGAAAACAACTCTTGCTCGTAGGACAAGAAACTGCATGTGATTCCACTCCATTTAGGACCGGTAAACAAACGCTAGCTAGCCTTACAAGAAACACACTCTGCTTTTGAGAAAAGAGCACTCTTCTACTCTACTGTGTTTCCTATGGTGTCCGAAAAGTGAGCTTGCTCAGAACAAAAGAACTGTGCTTCCTACACACACGGGCCATATCTAGTTCAACTCTGCTTAGGAAACTGACAAAAACAGATGCTCCTATTCAGTCCAATACACTGTACTTGCTGGGAAAAGACGCGAGTGCTATTTGCCTTGTGTAGGACAATGGGAGCGCAATAGTGACTTTCCTTACCAGAAAACAACTCTTGTTCGTAGGACCAGAAACTGCATGTGATTCAACTCCAATTAAATAGGAAACAATCGCTAGCTCGCCTTACAAGAAACACACTCTGCTTTTGAGAAAAGAGCACTCTTCTACTCTACTGTGTTTCCTATAGGGCCAGAACAGTGAGCTTGCTCAGAACATAAGAACTGTGCTTCCTAAACACACGGGCCATATCATGTTCAACTCTGCTTAGGAAACTGACAGGAACAGTAGCTCCTCTTCAGTCCGATACACTGTACTTGCTGGGAACAGACGCGAGAGCTATTTGCACTGTGTATGGCAAGGGGAGCACAATAGTGACTTTCCTTACCAGAAAACAACTCTTGCTCTTAGGACCAGAAACTGCATGTGATTCAACTCCATTTAGGACTGGGAAACAAACGCTAGCTCGCCTTACAAGAAACACACTCTGCTTTTGAGAAAAGAGCACTCTTCTACTCTACTGTGTTTCCTATGGTGTCCGAAAAGTGAGCTTGCTCAGAACAAAAGAACTGTGCTTCCTACACACATGGCCATATCTAGTTCAATTCTGCTTAGGAACCTGACAAGAACAGTAGATCCTCTTCAGTCCAATACACTGTACTTGCTGGGAACAGACGCCAGCGCTATTTGTCCTGTGTATGGCAATGGCAGCGCAATAGTGACTCTTCTTACCATAAAACAACTCTTGCTCGTAGGACTAGAAACTGCATGTGATTCAACTCCATTTAGGACTTGGAAACAAACGCTAGCTTGCCTTACAAGAAACACACTCTGCTTTAGAAAAAAGAGCACTCTTCTACTCTACTGTGTTTCCTATATGGCCAGAACAGTGAGCTTGGTCAGAACAAAAGAACTGTGCTTCCTACACACGGGCCATAACTAGTTCAACTCTGCTTAGGAAACTGACAAGAACAGTAGCTCCTCTTCAGTCCGATACACTGTACTTGCTGGGAACAGACGCGAGTGCTATTCGCACTGTGTATGGCAATGGGAGCACAATAGTGACTTTCCTTACCAGAAAACAACTCTTGCTCATAGGACCAGAAACTGCATGTGATACAACTCCATTTAGGACTGGGATACAAATGCTAGCTCGCCTTACATGAAACACACTCTGCTTTTGAGAAAAGAGCACTCTTCTACTCTACGGTGCTTCCTATTGGGTCCGAACAGTGAGCTAGCTCAGAACAAAAGAACTGTGTTTCCTACACACACGGGCCATATCTAGTTCAACTCTGCTTAGGAAACTGACAAAAACAGTATCTCCTATTCAGTCCAATACACTGTACTTGCTGGGAAAAGACGCGAGTGCTATTTGCCTTGTGTAGGGCAATGGGAGCGCAATAGTGACTTTCCTTACCAGAAAACAACTCTTGTTCTTAGGACCAGAAACTGCATGTGATACAACTCCATTTAGGACCAGGAAACAAACGCTAGCTCGCCTTACAAAAACACACTCTGCTTTTGAGAAAAGAGCACGCTTCTACTCTACTGTGTTTCCTATAGGGCCAGAACAGTGAGCTTGCTCAGAACATAAGAACTGTGCTTCCTACACACACGGGCCATATCATGTTCAACTCTGCTTAGGAAACTGACAAGAACAGTAGCTCCTCTTCAGTCCGATACACTGTACTTGCTGGGAACAGACGCGAGAGCTATTTGCACTGTGTATGGCAAGGGGAGCACAATAGTGACTTTCCTTACCAGAAAAAAACTCTTGCACTTAGGACAAGAAACTGCATGTGATTCAACTCCATTTAGGACTGGGAAACAAACGCAAGCTCGCCTTACAAGAAACACCCTCTGCTTTTGAGAAATGAGCACTCTTCTACTCTACTGTGTTTCCTATGGTGTCAGAACAGTGAGGTTCCTCAGAACAAAAGAACTGTGCTTCCTACACACACGGCCATATCTAGTTCAATTCTGCTTAGGAACCTGACAAGAACAGTCGATCCTCTTCAGTCCAATACACTGTACTTGTGGGGAACAGACGCGAGTGTTATTTGCACTGTGTATGGCAATAGGAGCACAATAGTGACTCCTCTTACCGGAAAACAACTCTTGCTCGTAGGACCAGAAACTGCATGTGACTCAACTCCATTTAGGAATGGGAAACAAACGCTAGCTCGCCTTACAAGAAACACACTCTGCTTTTGAGAAAAGAGCACTCTTCTACTCTACTGTGTTTCCTATTGTGTCCGAACAGTGAGTAGGCTCAGAACAAAAGAACTGTGCTTCCTACATACACGACCATATCTAGTTCAGTTCTGCTTAGGAACCTGACAAGAACAGTAGATCCTCTTCAGTCCAATACACTGTACTTGCTGGGAACAGACGCCAGTGCTATTTGTCCTGTGTATGGCAATGGCAGCGCAATAGTGACTCTTATTACCATAAAACAACACTTGCTCGTAGGACCAGAAACTGCATGTGATTCAACTCCATTTAGGACTGGGAAACAAAAGCTAGCTCACCTTACAGAAACACACTCTGCTTTAGAGAAAAGAGCACTCTTCTACTCTACTGTGTTTCCTATAGGGCCAGAACAGTGAGCTTGCTCAGAACAAAGAACTGTGCTTCCTACACACGGGCCTTATCTAGTTCAACTCTGCTTAGGAAACTGACAAGAACAGTAGCTCCTCTTCAGTCTGATACAGTGTACTTGCTGGGAACAGACGCGAGTGCTATTTGCACTGTGTATGGCAAAGGGAGCGCAATAGTGACTTTCCTTTCCAGAAAACAACTCTTGCTCGTAGGACCAGATACTGCATGTGATTCAACTCCATTTTGGACTGGGAAACAAATGCTAGCTCGCCTTACATGAAACACACTCTGCTTTAGAGAAAAGAGCACTCTTCTACTCTACTGTGTTTCCTATGGGGTCCAAGCAGTGAGCTTGCTCAGAACCAAAGAACTGTGCTTAATACACACACGGACCACATCTAGTTCAACTCTGCTTAGGAAACTGACAAGAACAGTAGCTCCTATTCAGTCCAATACACTGTACTTGCTGGGAAAAGACACGAGTGCTATTTGCCTTGTGTAGGGCAATGGGAGCATAATAGTGACTTTCCTTACCAGAAAACAACTCTTGTTTGTAGGACCCGAAATTGCATGTGATTCAACTCCATTTAGGACTGGGAAACAAACTCTAGCTCGCTTTACAAAAACACACTCTTCTTTTGAGAAAAGAGCACTCTTCTACTCTACTGTGTTTCCTATAGGGCCAGAACTGTGAGCTTGCTCAGAACATAAGAACTGTGCTTCCTACACACACGGGCCATATCTAGTTCAACTCTGCTTAGGAAACTGACAAGAAGAGTAGCTCCTCTTCAATCCGATACACTGTACTTGTGGGGAACAGTAGCGAGTGATATTTGCACTGTGTATGGCAATGGGAGCGCAATAGTGACTTTCCTTACCAGAAAACAACTCTTTCTCGTAGGACCAAAAACTGCATGTGACTCAACTCCATTTAGGAATAGGAAACAAACGCTAGCTCGCCTTACAAGAAACACACTCTGCTTTTGAGAAAAGAGCACTCTTCTACTCTACTGTGTTTCTATTGGGTCCGAACAGTGAGCCTGCTCAGAACAAAAGAACTGTGCTTCCTACACACACGGGCCATATCTAGTTCAACTCTGCTTAGGAAACTTACAAGAACACTAGCTCCTCTTCAGTCCAATACACTGTACTTTCGAGAAACAGACGTGAGTGCTATTTGCACTGTGTATGGCAATTGGAGCACAATAGTTACTTGTCTTACCAGAAAACAACTCTTGCTCCTAGGACAAAAAAGTGCATGTGACTCAACTCCATTTAGGACTGGGAAACAAATGCTACCTCGACTTCCAAGAAACACACTCTGCTTTTGCGAAAAGAGCACTCTTCTACTCTACTGTGTTTCCTATGGGGTCCGAACAGTGAGCCTGCTCAGAACAAAAGAACTGTGCTTCCTACATACACGACCATATCTAGTTCAATTCTGCTTAGGAAACTGACAAGAACAGTAGATCCTCTTCAGTCCAATACACTGTAGTTGCTGGGAACAGACGCCAGTGGTATTTGTCCTGTGTATGGCAATGGCAGCACAATAGTCACTCTTCTTACCATTAAACAACTCTTGCTCGTAGGACCAGAAACTGCATGTGATTCAACTCCATTTAGGACTGGGAAACAAACGCTAGCTCGCCTTACAAGAAACACACTCTGCTTTTGAGAAAAGAGCACTCTTCTACTCTACTGTGTTTCCTATTGTGTCCGAACAGTGAGTAGGCTCAGAACAAAAGAACTGTGCTTCCTACATACACGACCATATCTAGTTCAGTTCTGCTTAGGAACCTGACAAGAACAGTAGATCCTCTTCAGTCCAATACACTGTACTTGCTGGGAACAGACGCCAGTGCTATATGTCCTGTGTATGGCAATGGCAGTGCAATAGTGACTCTTCTTACCATAAAACAACTTTTGCTCGTTGGACCAGAAACTGTATGTGATTCAACTCCATTTATGACTGAAAAAAAAAGTAGCTCGCCTTACAAGAAACACACTCTGCTTTTGTGGAAAGAGCAGTCTTCTACTCTACTGTGTTTCCTATAGGGCCAGAACAGTGACATTGCTCAGAACAAAAGAACTGTGCTTCCTACACACGGGCCATATCTAGTTCAACTCTGTTTAGGAAACTGACAAGAACAGTAGCTCCTATTCAGTCCAATACACTGTAATTGCTTGTAAAAGACAAGAGTGCTATTTGCCTTGTGTAGGGCAATGGGAGCGTAATAGTGACTTTCCTTACCAGAAAACAACTCTTGTTCGTAGGACCAGAAACTGCATGTGATTCAACTCCATTTAGGACTGGGAAACAAACACTAGCTCGACTTACAAGAAACACACTCTGCTTTTGAGAAAAGAGCACTCTTCTACTCTACTGTGTTTCCTATGGGGTCCGAACAGTGAGCTTGCTCAGAACAAAAAAACTGTGCTTCCTACGCACACGGCCATATCTAGTTCAAGTCTGCTTAGGAACCTGACAAGAACAGTAGATCCTCTTCAGTCCAATACACTCTACTTGCTGGGAACAGACGCCAGTGCTATTTGTCCTGTGTATGGCAATGGCAGCGCAATAGTGACTCTTCTTACCAGAAAACAACTCTTGCTCATAGGACCAGAAACTGCATGTGATTCAACTTCATTTAGGACTGGGAAACAAACTCTAGCTCGCTTTACAAGAAACACACTCAGCTTTTGAGAAAAGAGCACTCTTCTACTGCATAGTGTTTCCTATCGGGCCAGAACAGTGAGCTTGCTCAGAAAAAAAGAACTGTGCTTCCTACACACACGGACCATTTCTAGTTCAACTCTGCTTAGGAAACTGAGAAGAACAGTAGCTCCTCTTCAGTCCAATACACTGTACTTGCTGGGAACAGACGGGAGGGCTATTTGCACTGTGTATGGCAATGGGAGCGCAATAGTGACTTTCCTTACCAGAAAACAACTCTTGCTCATAGGACCAGAAACTGCATGTGATTCCACTCCGTTTAGGACTGGGAAACAAATGCTAGCTCGCCTTACAAAAAAGCACTCTGCTTTAGAGAAAATAGTACTCTTCTTCTCTACTGTGATTCCTATGGGGTCCAAACAGTGAGCTTGCTCAGAACAAAAGAACTGTGCTTCCTACACACACGGACCATACCTAGTTCAACTCTGCTTAGGAAACTGACAAGAACAGTAGCTCCTATTCAGTCCAATACACTGTACTTGCTGGGAAAAGACAGGAGTGCTATTTGACTTGTGTAGGTCAATGGGAGCGCAATAGTGACTTTCCCTACCAGAAAACAACTCTTGCTCGTAGGACCAGAAACTGCATGTGATTCAACTCCATTTAGGACTAGGAAACAAACGCTAGCTCGCCTTACAAGAAACACAATCTGCTTTTGAGAAAAGAGCACTCTTCTACTCTACTGTGTTTCCTATTGGGTCCGAACAGTGAGCCTGCTCAGAACAAAAGAACTGTGCTTCCTACATACACGACCATATCTAGTTCAGTTCTGCTTAGGAACCTGACAAGAACAGTAGTTCCTCTTCAGTCCAATACACTGTACTTTCTGGGAACAGACGCCAGTGCTATTTGTCCTGTGTATGGCAATGGCAGGGCAATAGTGACTCTTCTTACCATAAAACAACTTTTGCTCGTAGGACCAGAAACTGCATGTGATTCAACTCCATTTAGGACTGGTAAACAAAAGCTAGCTCACCTTACAAGAAACACACACTGCTTTTGTGGAAAGAGCACTCTTCTACTCTACTGTGTTTCCTATAGGGCCAGAACAGTGAGCTTGCTCAGAACAAAGAACTGTGCTTCCTACACACGGGCCATATCTAGTTCAAATCTGCTTAGGAAACTGACAAGAACAGTAGCTCCTTTTCAGTCCAATACACTGTACTTGCTGGCAACAGGCACATGTGCTATTTGCACTGTGTATGGCAATGGGAGAGCAATAGTGACTTTCCTTACCAGAAAACAACTCTTGCTCATAGGACCAGAAACTGCATGTGATTCAACTCCATTTAGGACTGGGAAACAAACTCTAGCTCGCTTTACAAGAAACACACTCTGCTTTTGAGAAAAGAGCACTCTACTACGCTACTGTGTTTCCTATAGGGCCAGAACAGTGAGCTTGCTCAGAACATAAGAACTGTGCTTCCTACAGACACGGGCCATATCTAGTTCAACTCTGCTTAGGAAACTGACAAGAACAGTAGCTCCTCTTCAGTCCGATACACTGTACTTGTGGGGAACAGAAGCGAGTGATATTTGCACAGTGTATGGCAATTGGAGCACAATAGTGACTTGTCTTACTAGAAAACAATTCTTGCTCGTTGGACAAAAAACTGCATGTGACTCAACTCCATTTAGGACTGGGAAACAAACGCTAGCTCGCCTTACAAGAAACACACTCTGCTTTAGAGAAAAGAGCACTCTTCTACTCTACTGTGTTTCCTATAGGGCCAGAAGAGTGAACTTGCTCAGAACAAAAAAAACTGTGCTTCCTACACACACGGCCATATCTAGTTCAAGTCTGCTTAGGAACCTCACAAGAACAGTAGATCCTCTTCAGTCCAATACACTGTACTTGCTGGGAACAGACGCCAGTGCTATATGTCCTGTGTATGTCAATGGCAGCGCAATAGTGACTCTTCTTACCAGAAAACAACTCTTTCTCGTAGGACCAGAAACTGCATGTGATTCAACTCCATTTAGGACTGGGAAACAAACTCTAGCTCGCTTTACAAGAAACACACTCTGCTTTTGAGAAAAGAGCACTCTTCTACTCTACTGTGTTTCCTATAGGGCCAGAACAGTGAGCTTGCTCAGAAAAAAAGAACTGTGCTTCCTACACACACGGACCATATCTAGTTCAACTCTGCTTAGGAAACTGACAAGAACAGTAGCTCCTCTTCAGTCCAATACACTGTACTTGCTGGGAACAGACGGCAGGGCTATTTGCACTGTGTATGGCAGTGGGAGCGCAATAGTGACTTTCCTACCAGAAAACCACTCTGGCTCGTAGGACCAGAAACTGCATGTGATTCCACTCCATTTAGGACTGGGAAACAAACGGTAGCTCGCCTTACGAGAAACACACTCTGCTTTAGAGAAAAGAGCACTCTTCTACTCTACTGTGTTTCCTATGGGGTCCAAACAGTGAGCTTGCTCAGAACAAAAGAACTGTGCTTCCTACACACACGGACCATATCTAGTTCAACTCTGCTTAGTAAACTGACAAGAACAGTAGCTCCTATTCAGTCCAATACACTGTACTTGCTGGGGAAAGACGCGAGTGCTATTTGCCTTGTGTAGGGCAATAGGAGCACAATAGTGACTTTCCTTACCAGAAAACAATTCTTGTTCATTGGACCAGAAACTGCATGTGATTCAACTCCATTTAGGACTAGGAAACAAACGCTAGCTCGCCTTACAAAAACACACTCTGCTTTTGAGAAAAGAGCACTCTTCTACTCTACTGTGTTTCCTATAGGGCCAGAAGAGTGAACTTGCTCAGAACATAAGAACTGTGCTTCCTACACACACGGCCATATCTAGTTCAATTCTGCTTAGGAACCTGAGAAGAACAGTAGATCCTCTTCAGTCCAATACACTGTACTTGCTGGGTAGAGACGCCAGTGCTATTTGTCCTGTGTATGGCAATGGCAGAGCAATAGTGACTCTTCTTACCATAAAACAACTCTTGCTCGTAGGACTAGAAACTGCATGTAATTCAACTCCATTTAGGACTGGGAAACAAACTCTAGCTTGCCTTACAAGAAACACACTCTGCTTTAGAGAAAAGAGCACTCTTCTACTCTACTGTGTTTCCTATAGGGCCAGAACAGTGAGCTTGCTCAGAACAAAAGAACTGTGCTTCCTACACACGGGCCATAACTAGTTCAACTCTGCTTAGAAAACTGACAAGAACAGTAGCTCCTCTTCAGTCCGATACACTGTACTTGCTGGGAACAGACGCGAGTGCTATTTACACTGTGTATGACAATTGGAGCCCAATAGTGTCTTGTCTTACCAGAAAACAACTCTTGCTGGTAGGACCAGAAATTGCATGTGATTCAACTCCATTTAGGACTGGGAAACAAAAGCTAGCTCACCTTACAAGAAACAAACTCTGCTTTAGAGAAAAGAGCACTCTTCTACTCTACTGTGTTTCCTATTGGGCCAGAACAGTGAGCTTGCTCAGAACAAAAGAAATGTGCTTCCTACACACACAGGCCATATCTAGTTCAACTCTGCTCAGGAAACTGACAAGAACAGTAGCTCCTCTTCAGTCCAATACACTGAATTTGCGGGGAACATACGCGTGTGCTATTTGCACTGGTTATGGCAATTGGAGCACTATAGTGACTTGTCTTACCAGAAACAACTCTTGCTCCTGGGACCAAAATGCATGTGACTCAACTCCATTTAGGACTGGGAAACAAACGCTAGCTCGACTTCCAAGAAACACACTCTGCTTTTGAGAAAAGAGCACTCTTCTACTCTACTGTGTTTCCTGTGTGTTCCGAACAGTGACCTTGCTCAGAACAAAAAAACTGTGCTTCGTACACACACGGCCATATCTAGTTCAAGTCTGCTTAGGAACCTGACAAGAACAGTAGATCCTCTTCAGTCCAATACACTGTACTTGCTGGGAACAGACGCCAGTGCTATTTGTTCTGTGTATGGCAATGGCAGCACAATAGTGACTCTTCTTACCAGAAAACAACTCTTGCTCATAGGACCAGAAACTGCATGTGATTCAACTCCATTTAGGACTGGGAAACAAACTCTAGCTCGCTTTAAAAGAAACACACTCTGCTTTTGAGAAAAGAGCACTCTTCTACTCTACTGTGTTTCCTATAGGGCCAGAACAGTGAGCTTGCTCAGAACATAAGAAATGTGTTTCCTACACACACGGGCCATATCTTGTTCAACTCTGCTTAGGAAACTGACAAGAACAGTAGCTCCTCTTCAGTCCGATACACTGTACTTGCTGTGAACAGACGCGAGTGCTATTTGCAATGTGTATGGCAATGGGAGCGCAATAGTGTCTTTCCTTACCAGAAAACAACTCTTGCTCATAGTACCAGAAACTGCATGTGATTCAACTCCATTTAGGACTGGGAAACAAACGCTAGCTTGCCTTACAAGAAACACACTATGCTTTTGAGAAAAGAGCACTCTTCTACTCTACTGTGTTTCCTATAGGGTCCGAACAGTGAGCTTGCTCAGAACAAAAGAACTGTGCTTCCTACACACACAGCCATATCTAGTTCAATTCTGCTTAGGAACCTGAGAAGAACAGTAGATCCTCTTCAGTCCAATACACTGTACTTGCTGGGAACAGACGCCGGTGCTATTTGTCCTGTGTATGGCAATGGCAGCGCAATAGTGACTCTTCTTACCATAAAACAAATTTTGCTCGTAGGACCAGAAACTGCATGTGATTCAACTCCATTTAGGACTGGGAAACAAATGCTAGCTCGCCTTACAAGAAACACACTCTGCTTTTGAGAAAAGAGCACTCTTCTACTCTACTGTGTTTCCTATGGTGTCCGATAAGTGATCTTGCTCAGAACAAAAGAACTGTGCTTCCTACACACACGGGCCATATCTAGTTCAACTCTGCTTAGGAAACTGACAAAAACAGATGCTCCTATTCAGTCCAATACACTGTACTTGCTGGGAAAAGACGCGAGTGCTATTTGCCTTGTGTAGGACAATGGGAGCGCAATAGTGACTTTCCTTACCAGAAAACAACTCTTGTTCGTAGGACCAGAAACTGCATGTGATTCAACTCCAATTAAATAGGAAACAATCGCTAGCTCGCCTTACAAGAAACACACTCTGCTTTTGAGAAAAGAGCACTCTTCTACTCTACTGTGTTTCCTATAGGGCCAGAACAGTGAGCTTGCTCAGAACATAAGAACTGTGCTTCCTAAACACACGGGCCATATCATGTTCAACTCTGCTTAGGAAACTGACAGGAACAGTAGCTCCTCTTCAGTCCGATACACTGTACTTGCTGGGAACAGACGCGAGAGCTATTTGCACTGTGTATGGCAAGGGGAGCACAATAGTGACTTTCCTTACCAGAAAACAACTCTTGCTCTTAGGACCAGAAACTGCATGTGATTCAACTCCATTTAGGACTGGGAAACAAACGCTAGCTCGCCTTACAAGAAACACACTCTGCTTTTGAGAAAAGAGCACTCTTCTACTCTACTGTGTTTCCTATGGTGTCCGAAAAGTGAGCTTGCTCAGAACAAAAGAACTGTGCTTCCTACACACATGGCCATATCTAGTTCAATTCTGCTTAGGAACCTGACAAGAACAGTAGATCCTCTTCAGTCCAATACACTGTACTTGCTGGGAACAGACGCGAGTGCTATTTGTCCTGTGTATGGCAATGGCAGCGCAATAGTGACTCTTCTTACCATAAAACAAATTTTGCTTGTAGGACCAGAAACTGCATGTGATTCAACTCCATTTAGGACTGGGAAACAAATGCTAGCTCGCCTTACAAGAAACACACTCTGCTTTAGAGAAAAGAGCACTCTTCTACTCTACTGTTTTTCCTATAGGGCCAGAAAAATGAGCTTGCTCAGAACAAAAGAACTGTGCTTCCTACACACGGGCCATATCTAGTTCAACTCTGCTTAGGACACTGACAAGAACAGTAGCTCCTCTTCATTCCAATACACTATACTTGCTGGGAACAGACGCATGTGCAATTTGCACTGTGTATGGCAATGGGAGCGCAATAGTGACTTTCCTTACCAGAAAACAACTCTTGCTCGTAGGACAAGAAACTGCATGTGATTCCACTCCATTTAGGACTGGTAAATAAACGCTAGCTAGCCTTACAAGAAACACACTCTGCTTTTGAGAAAAGAGCACTCTTCTACTCTACTGTGTTTCCTATGGTGTCCGATAAGTGAGCTTGCTCAGAACAAAAGAACTGTGCTTCCTACACACACGGGCCATATCTAGTTCAACTCTGCTTAGGAAACTGACAAAAACAGATGCTCCTATTCAGTCCAATACACTGTACTTGCTGGGAAAAGACGCGAGTGCTATTTGCCTTGTGTAGGACAATGGGAGCGCAATAGTGACTTTCCTTACCAGAAAACAACTCTTGTTCGTAGGACCAGAAACTGCATGTGATTCAACTCCAATTAAATAGGAAACAATCGCTAGCTCGCCTTACAAGAAACACACTCTGCTTTTGAGAAAAGAGCACTCTTCTACTCTACTGTGTTTCCTATAGGGCCAGAACAGTGAGCTTGCTCAGAACATAAGAACTGTGCTTCCTAAACACACGGGCCATATCATGTTCAACTCTGCTTAGGAAACTGACAGGAACAGTAGCTCCTCTTCAGTCCGATACACTGTACTTGCTGGGAACAGACGCGAGAGCTATTTGCACTGTGTATGGCAAGAGGAGCACAATAGTGACTTTCCTTACCAGAAAACAACTCTTGCTCTTAGGACCAGAAACTGCATGTGATTCAACTCCATTTAGGACTGGGAAACAAACGCTAGCTCGCCTTACAAGAAACACACTCTGCTTTTGAGAAAAGAGCACTCTTCTACTCTACTGTGTTTCCTATGGTGTCCGAAAAGTGAGCTTGCTCAGAACAAAAGAACTGTGCTTCCTACACACATGGCCATATCTAGTTCAATTCTGCTTAGGAACCTGAAAAGAACAGTAGATCCTCTTCAGTCCAATACACTGTACTTGCTGGGAACAGACGCCAGCGCTATTTGTCCTGTGTATGGCAATGGCAGCGCAATAGTGACTCTTCTTAACATAAAACAACTCTTGCTCGTAGGACTAGAAACTGCATGTGATTCAACTCCATTTAGGACTTGGAAACAAACGCTAGCTTGCCTTACAAGAAACACACTCTGCTTTAGAAAAAAGAGCACTCTTCTACTCTACTGTGTTTCCTATATGGCCAGAACAGTGAGCTTGGTCAGAACAAAAGAACTGTGCTTCCTACACACGGGCCATAACTAGTTCAACTCTGCTTAGGAAACTGACAAGAACAGTAGCTCCTCTTCAGTCCGATACACTGTACTTGCTGGGAACAGACGCGAGTGCTATTTGCACTGTGTATGGCAATGGGAGCACAATAGTGACTTTCCTTACCAGAAAACAACTCTTGCTCATAGGACCAGAAACTGCATGTGATTCAACTCCATTTAGGACTGGGATACAAATGCTAGCTCGCCTTACATGAAACACACTCTGCTTTTGAGAAAAGAGCACTCTTCTACTCTACGGTGCTTCCTATTGGGTCCGAACAGTGAGCTAGCTCAGAACAAAAGAACTGTGCTTCCTACACACACGGGCCATATCTAGTTCAACTCTGCTTAGGAAACTGACAAAAACAGTATCTCCTATTCAGTCCAATACACTGTACTTGCTGGGAAAAGACGCGAGTGCTATTTGCCTTGTGTAGGGCAATGGGAGCGCAATAGTGACTTTCCTTACCAGAAAACAACTCTTGTTCGTAGGACCAGAAACTGCATGTGATACAACTCCATTTAGGACCAGGAAACAAACGCTAGCTCGCCTTACAAAAACACACTCTGCTTTTGAGAAAAGAGCACGCTTCTACTCTACTGTGTTTCCTATAGTGCCAGAACAGTGAGCTTGCTCAGAACATAAGAACTGTGCTTCCTACACACACGGGCCATATCATGTTCAACTCTGCTTAGGAAACTGACAAGAACAGTAGCTCCTCTTCAGTCCGATACACTGTACTTGCTGGGAACAGACGCGAGGGCTATTTGCACTGTGTATGGCAAGGGGAGCACAATAGTGACTTTCCTTACCAGAAAAAAACTCTTGCTCTTAGAACAAGAAACTGCATGTGATTCAACTCCATTTAGGACTGGGAAACAAACGCTAGCTCGCCTTACAAGAAACACACTCTGCTTTTGAGAAATGAGCACTCTTCTACTCTACTGTGTTTCCTATGGTGTCAGAACAGTGAGGTTCCTCAGAACAAAAGAACTGTGCTTCCTACACACACGGCCATATCTAGTTCAATTCTGCTTAGGAACCTGACAAGAACAGTCAATCCTCTTCAGTCCAATACACTGTACTTGCTGGGAACAGACGCCAGTGCTATTTGTCCTGTGTATGGCAATGGCAGCGCAATAGTGACTCTTCTTACCATAAAACAACTCTTGCTCGTAGGACTAGAAACTGCATGTGATTCAACTCCATTTAGGACTGGGAAACAAATGCTAGCTCGCCTTACAAGAAACACACTCTGATTTTGAGAAAAGAGCACTCTTCTACTCTACTGTGCTTCCTATGGGGTCCGAACAGTGAGCTTGCTCAGAACAAAAGAACTGTGCTTCCTACACACACGGGCCATATCTAGTTCAACTCTGCTTAGGAAACTGACAAGAACAGTATCTCCTCTTCAGTCCAATACACTGTACTTGCGGGGAACAGACGCGAGTGTTATTTGCACTGTGTATGGCAATTGGAGCACAATAGTGACTCCTCTTACCGGAAAACAACTCTTGCTCGTAGGACCAGAAACTGCATGTGACTCAACTCCATTTAGGAATGGGAAACAAACGCTAGCTCGCCTTACAAGAAACACACTCTGCTTTTGAGAAAAGAGCACTCTTCTACTCTACTGTGTTTCCTATTGGGTCCGAACAGTGAGTAGGCTCAGAACAAAAGAACTGTGCTTCCTACATACACGACAATATCTAGTTCAGTTCTGCTTAGGAACCTGACAAGAACAGTAGATCCTCTTCAGTCCAATACACTGTACTTGCTGGGAACAGACGCCAGTGCTATTTGTCCTGTGTATGGCAATGGCAGCGCAATAGTGACTCTTCTTACCATAAAAAACTTTTGCTCGTAGGACCAGAAACTGTATGTGATTCAACTCCATTTAGGACTGGGAAAAAAAAGCTAGCTCGCCTTACAAGAAACACACTCTGCTTTTGTGGAAAGAGCACTCTTCTACTCTACTGTGTTTCCAATAGGGCCAGAACAGTGACATTGCTCAGAACAAAAGAACTGTGCTTCCTACACACGGGCCATATCTAGTTCAACTCTGTTTAGGAAACTGACAAGAACAGTAGCTCCTATTCAGTCCAATACACTGTACTTGCTGGGAAAAGACAAGAGTGCTAATTGCCTTGTGTAGGGCAATGGGAGCGTAATAGTGACTTTCCTTACCAGAAAACAACTCTTGTTCGTAGGACCAGAAACTGCATGTGATTCAACTCCATTTAGGACTGGGAAACAAACACTAGCTCGACTTACAAGAAACACACTCTGCTTTTGAGAAAAGAGCACTCTTCTACTCTACTGTGTTTCCTATGTGTTCCGAACAGTGAGCTTGCTCAGAACAAAAAAACGGTGCTTCCTACACACACGGCCATATCTAGTTCAAGTCTGCTTAGGAACCTGACAAGAACAGTAGATCCTCTTCAGTCCAATACACTCTACTTGCTGGGAACAGACGCCAGTGCTATTTGTCCTGTGTATGTCAATGGCAGCGCAATAGTGACTCTTCTTACCAGAAAACAACTCTTGCTCATAGGACCAGAAACTGCATGTGATTCAACTCCATTTAGGACTGGGAAACAAACTCTAGCTCGCTTTACAAGAAACACACTCTGCTTTTGAGAAAAGAGCACTCTTCTACTCCACAGTGTTTCCTATAGGGCCAGAACAGTGAGCTTGCTCAGAAAAAAAGAACTGTGCTTCCTACACACACGGACCATTTCTAGTTCAACTCTGCTTAGGAAACTGAGAAGAACAGTAGCTCCTCTTCAGTCCAATACACTGTAATTGCTGGGAACAGACGGGAGGGCTATTTGCACTGTGTATGGCAATGGGAGCACAAAAGTGACTTTCCTTACCAGAAAACAACTCTTGCTCATAGGACCAGAAACTGCATGTGATTCCACTCCGTTTAGGACTGGCAAACAAATGCTAGCTCGCCTTACAAAAAAGCACTCTGCTTTAGAGAAAAGAGTACTCTTCTTCTCTACTGTGATTCCTATGGGGTCCAAACAGTGAGCTTGCTCAGAACAAAAGAACTGTGCTTCCTACACACACGGACCATACCTAGTTCAACTCTGCTTAGGAAACTGACAAGAACAGTAGCTCCTATTCAGTCCAATACACTGTACTTGCTGGGAAAAGACAGGAGTGCTATTTGACTTGTGTAGGGCAATGGGAGCGCAATAGTGACTTTCCCTACCAGAAAACAACTCTTGCTCGTAGGACCAGAAACTGCATGTGATTCAACTCCATTTAGGACTAGGAAACAAACGCTAGCTCGCCTTACAAGAAACACAATCTGCTTTTGATAAAAGAGCACTCTTCTACTCTACTGTGTTTCCTATTGGGTCCGAACAGTGAGCCTGCTCAGAACAAAAGAACTGTGCTTCCTACATACACGACCATATCTAGTTCAGTTCTGCTTAGGAACCTGACAAGAACAGTAGTTCCTCCTCAGTCCAATACACTGTAATTTCTGGGAACAGACGCCAGTGCTATTTGTCCTGTGTATGGCAATGGCAGGGCAATAGTGACTCTTCTTACCATAAAACAACTTTTGCTCGTAGGACCAGAAACTGCATGTGATTCAACTCCATTTAGGACTGGGAAACAAAAGCTAGCTCACCTTACAAGAAACACACACTGCTTTTGTGGAAAGAGCACTCTTCTACTCTACTGTGTTTCCTATAGGGCCAGAACAGTGAGCTTGCTCAGAACAAAAGAACTGTGCTTAATACACACACGGACCACATCTAGTTCAACTCTGCTTAGGAAGCTGACAAGAACAGTAGCTACTATTCAGTCCAATACACTGTACTTGCTGGGAAAAGACGCGCGTGCTATTTGCCTTGTGTAGGGCAATGGGAGCGCAATAGTTTTTTCCTTACCAGAAAACAACTCTTGTTCGTAGGACCAGAAACTGCATGTGATTCAACTCCATTTAGGACTGGGAAACAAACTCTAGCTCGCTTTACAAGAAACACACTCTGCTTTTGAGAAAAGAGCACTCTTCTACTCTACTGTGTTTCCTATAGGGCCAGAACAGTGAGCTTGCTCAGAACATAAGAACTGTGCTTCCTACAGACACGGGCCATATCTAGTTCAACTCTGCTTAGGAAACTGACAAGAACAGTAGCTCCTCTTCAGTCCGATACACTGTACTTGTGGGGAACAGAAGCGAGTGATATTTGCACAGTGTATGGCAATTGGAGCACAATAGTGACTTGTCTTACCAGAAAACAATTCTTGCTCGTTGGACAAAAAACTGCATGTGACTCAACTCCATTTAGGACTGGGAAACAAACGCTAGCTCGCCTTACAAGAAACACACTCTGCTTTAGAGAAAAGAGCACTCTTCTACTCTACTGTGTTTCCTATAGGGCCAGAAGAGTGAACTTGCTCAGAACAAAAAAACTGTGCTTCCTACACACACGGCCATATCTAGTTCAAGTCTGCTTAGGAACCTCACAAGAACAGTAGATCCTCTTCAGTCCAATACACTGTACTTGCTGGGAACAGACGCCAGTGCTATATGTCCTGTGTATGTCAATGGCAGCGCAATAGTGACTCTTCTTACCAGAAAACAACTCTTTCTCGTAGGACCAGAAACTGCATGTGATTTAACTCCATTTAGGACTGGGAAACAAACTCTAGCTCGCTTTACAAGAAACACACTCTGCTTTTGAGAAAAGAGCACTCTTCTACTCTACTGTGTTTCCTATAGGGCCAGAACAGTGAGCTTGCTCAGAAAAAAAGAACTGTGCTTCCTACACACACGGACCATATCTAGTTCAACTCTGCTTAGGAAACTGACAAGAACAGTAGCTCCTCTTCAGTCCAAGACACTGTACTTGCTGGGAACAGACGGGAGGGCTATTTGCACTGTGTATGGCAATGGGAGCGCAATAGTGACTTTCCTACCAGAAAACCACTCTTGCTCGTAGGACCAGAAACTGCATGTGATTCCACTCCATTTAGGACTGGGAAACAAACGGTAGCTCGCCTTACAAGAAACACACTCTGATTTTGAGAAAAGAGCACTCTTCTACTCTACTGTGCTTCCTATGGGGTCCGAACAGTGAGCTTGCTCAGAACAAAAGAACTGTGCTTCCTACACACGGGCCATATCTCGTTCAAATCTGCTTAGGAAACTGACAAGAACAGTAGCTCCTCTTCAGTCCAAAACACTGTACTTTCGGGGAACAGACGCGAGTGCTATTTGCACTGCCTATGGCAATTGGAGCACAATAGTGACTCGTCTTACCAGAAAACAACTCTTGCTGTAGGAACAGAAACTGCATGTGATTCAACTCCATTTAGGACTGGGAAACAAAAGCTAGCTCACTTTACAAGAAACACACTCTCTTTAGAGAAAAGAGCACTCTTCTACTCTACTGTGTTTCCTATAGGGCCAGAACAGTGAGCTTGCTCAGAACAAAAGAACTGTGCTTCCTACACACGGGCCATATCTAGTTCAACTCTGCTTAGGAAACTGACAAGAACAGTAGCTCCTCTTCAGTCCGATACACTGGACTTGCTGGGAACAGCAGGAGTGCTACTTGCACTGTGTATAGCAATGGGAGCGCAATAGTGACTTTCCTTACCAGAAAACAAGTCTTGCTCGTAGGACCAGAAACTGCATGTGATTCAACTCCATTTAGGACTGGGAAACAAATGCTAGCTCGCCTTAAATGAAACACACTCTGCTTTTGAGAAAAGAGCACTCTTCTACTCTACTGTTTTTCCTATGGTGTCCGAAAAGTGAGCTTGCTCAGAACAAAAGAACTGTGCTTCCTACATACACGGGCCATATCTAGTTCAACTCTGCTTAGGAATCTGACAAAAACAGTAGCTCCTCTTCAGTCCAATACACTGTACTTGCTTTGAACAGACGCATGTGCTATTTGCACTGTGTATGGCAATGGGAGCACAATAGTGACTTTCCTTACCAGAAAACAACTCTTGCTCGTAGGACTAGAAACTCCATGTGATTCCACTCCATTTAGGACTTGGAAACAAATGCTAGCTCGCCTTACAAGAAACACACTCTGCTTTAGAGAAAATAGCACTCTTCTACTCTACTGTGTTTCTTATGGGGTCCAAAGAGTGAGCTTGCTCAGAACAAAAGAACTGTGCTTAATACACACACGGTCCACATCTAGTTCAACTCTGTTTAGGAAACTGACAAGAACAGTAGCTCCTATTCAGTCCAATACACTGTACTTGCTGGGAAAAGACGCGAGTGCTATTTGCCTTGTGTAGGGCAATGGGAGCGTAATAGTGACTTTCCTTACCAGAAAACAACTCTTATTCGTAGGATCAGAAACTGCATGTGATTCAACTCCATTTAGGACTGGGAAACAAACTCTAGCTCGCTTTACAAGAAACACACTCTTCTTTTGAGAAAAGAGCACTCTTCTACTCTACTGTGTTTCCTATAGGGCCAGAACAGTGAGCTTGCTCAGAACATAAGAACTGTGCTTCCTACACACACGGGCCATATCTAGTTCAACTCTGCTTAGGAAACTGACAAGAACAGTAGCTCCTCTTCAGTCCGATACACTGTACTTGTGGGGAACAGCAGCGAGTGATATTTGCACTGTGTATGGCAATTGGAGCACAATAGTGACTTGTCTTAACAGAAAACAACTCTTGCTTTTTGGACAAAAAACTGCATGTGACTCAACTCCATTTAGGACTGGGAAACAAACGCTAGCTCGACTTCCAAGAAACACACTCTGCTTTTGAGAAAAGAGCACTCTTCTACTCTACTGTGTTTCCTATGTGTTCCGAACAGTGAGCTTGCTCAGAAAAAAAGAACTGTGCTTCCTACACACACGGACCATATCTAGTTCAACTCTGCTTAGGAAACTGAGAAGAACAGTAGCTCCTCTTCAGTCCAATACACTGTACTTGCTGGGAACAGACGGGAGGGTTATTTGCACTGTGTATGGCAATGGGAGCGCAATAGTGACTTTCCTTACCAGAAAACAACTCTTGCTCGTAGGACCAAAAACTGCATGTGATTCCACTCCATTTAGGACTGGGAAACAAATGCTAGCTCGCCTTACAAAAACACACTCTGCTTTAGAGAAAAGAGCACTCTTCTACTCTACTGTGTTTTCTATGGGGTCCAAACAGTGAGCTTGCTCAGAACAAAAGAACTGTGCTTCCTACACACACGGACCATATCTAGTTCAACTGTGCTTAGGAAACTGACAAGAACAGTAGCTCCTATTCAGTCCAATACACTGTACTTGCTGGGAAAAGACGCAAGCGCTATTTGCCTTGTGTAGGGCAATGAGAGCGCAATAGTGACTTTCCCTACCAGAAAACAACTCTTGCTCGTAGGACCAGAAACTGCATGTGATTCAACTCCATTTAGGACTAGGAAACAAACGCTAGCTCGCCTTACAAGAAACACACTCTGCTTTTGAGATAAGAGCACTCTTCTACTCTACTGTGTTTCCTATTGGGTCCGAACAGTGAGCCTGCTCAGAACAAAAGAACTGTGCTTCCTACATACACGACCATATCTAGTTCAGTTCTGCTTAGGAACCTGACAAGAACAGTAGATCCTCTTCAGTCCAATACACTGTACTTGCTGGGAACAGACGCCAGTGCTATTTGTCCTGTGTATGGCAATGGCAGCGCAATAGTGACTCTTCTTACCATAAAACAACTTTTGCTCGTAGGACCAGAAACTGCATGTGATTCAACTCCATTTAGGACTGGAAAACAAAAGCTAGCTCACCTAACAAGAAACACACTCTGCTTTTGTGGAAAGAGCACTCTTCTACTCTACTGTGTTTCCTATAGGGCCAGAACAGTGAGCTTGCTCAGAACAAAAGAACTGTGCTTCCTACACACGGGCCATATCTAGTTCAACTCTGCTTAGGAAACTGACAAGAACAGTAGCTCCTCTTCAGTCCGATACACTGTACTTGCTGGGAACAGACGCGAGTGCTATTTGCACTGTGTATGGCAATGGGAGCGCAATAGTGACTTTCCTTACCAGAAAACAACTCTTGCTCGTAGGACCAGAAACTGCATGTGATTCCACTCCATTTAGGACTGGGAAGCAAACGCTAGCTCGCCTTACAAGAAACACACTCTGCTCTTGAGAAAAGAGCACTCTTCTACTCTACTGTGTTTCCTATGGTGTCCGAACAGTGAGCTTGCTCAGAACAAAAGAACTGTGCTTCCTATACACATGGCCATATCTGTTCAATTCTGTGTAGGACCCTGACAAGTACAGTAGATCCTCTTCAGTCCAATACACTGTACGTGCTGGGAACAGACGCCAGTGCTATTTGTCCTGTGTATGGCAATGGCAGCACAATAGTGACTCTTCTTACCATAAAACAACTCTTGCTCGTAGGACCAGAAACTGCATGTGATTCAACTCCATTTAGAACTGGGAAACAAAAGCTAGCTCACCTTACAGAAACACACTCTGCTTTAGAGAAAAGAGCACTCTTCTACTCTACTGTGTTTCCTATAGGGCCAGAACAGTGAGCTTGCTCAGAACAAAGAATGTGCTTCCTACACACGGGCCATATCTAGTTCAACTCTGCTTAGGAAACTGACAAGAACAGTAGCTCCTCTTCAGTCCGATACACTGTACTTGCTGGGAACAGACGCGAGTGCTATTTGCACTGTGGATGGCAATGGGAGGGCAATAGTGACTTTCCTTTCCAGAAAACAACTCTTGCTCGTAGGACCAGAAACTGCATGTGATTCAACTCTATTTAGGACTGGGAAACAAATGCTAGCTCACCTTACATGAAACACACTCTGCTTTTGAGAAAAGAGCACTCTTCTACTCTACTGTGTTTCCTATGTGTTCCGAACAGTGAGCTTGCTCAGAACAAAAAAACTGTGCTTCCTACACACACGGCAATATCTAGTTCAATTCTGCTTAGGAACCTGACAAGAACAGTATCTCCTCTTCAGTCCGATACACTGTACTTGCTGGGAACAGACGCGAGGGCTATTTGCACTGTGTATGGCAATGGGAGCGCAATAGTGACTTTCCTTACCAGAAAACAACTCTTGCTCGTAGGACCAGAAACTGCATGTGATTCCACTCCATTTAGGACTGGGAAGCAAACGCTAGCTCGCCTTACAAGAAACACACTCTACTTTTGAGAAAAGAGCACTCTTCTACTTTATTGTATTTCCTATGGTGTCAGAACAGTGAGCTTGCTCAGAACAAAAGAACTGTGCTTCCTACACACACGGGCCATATCTAGTTCAACTCTGCTTAGGAAACTGACAAGAACAGTAGCTCCTCTTCAGTCTGATACACTGTACTTGTGGGGAACAGAGGCGAGTGATATTTGCACTGTGTATGGCAATTGGAGCACAATAGTGACTTGTCTTAACAGAAAACAACTCTTGCTTGTTGGACAAAAAACTGCATGTGATTCAACTCCATTTAGGACTGGGAAACAAACGCTAGCTCAACTTCCAAGAAACACACTATGCTTTTGAGAAAAGAGCACTCTTTTACTCTGCTGTGTTTCCTATGTGTTCCGAAAAGTGAGCTTGCTCAGAACAAAAAAACTGTGCTTCCTACACACACGGCCATATCTAGTTCAAGTCTGCTTAGGAACCTGACAAGAACAGTAGATCCTCTTCAGTCCAATACACTCTACTTGCTGGGAACACACGCCAGTGCTATTTGTCCTGTGTATGTTAATGGCAGCGCAATAGTGACTCTTCTTACCAGAAAACAACTCTTGCTCGTAGGACCAGAAACTGCATGTGATTCAACTCCATTTAGGACTGGGAAACAAACTCTAGCTCGTTTTACAAGAAACACACTCTGCTTTTGAGAAAAGTGCACCCTTGTACTCTACTGTGTTTCCTATATGTCCAAAACAGTGAGCTTGCTCAGAAAAAAAGAACTGTGCTTCTACACACACGGACCATATCTAGTTCAATTCTGCTTAGGAACCTGACAAGAACAGTAGCTCCTCTTCAGTCCAATACACTGTACTTGCTGGGAACAGACGCGAGAGCTATTTGCACTGTGTATGGCAATGGGAGCGCAATAGTGACTTTCCTTACCAGAAAACAACTCTTGCTTGTAGGACCAGAAACTGCATGTGATTCAACTCCATTTAGGACTGGGAAACAAATGCTAGCTCGCCTTACATGAAACACACTCTGGTTTAGAGAAAAGAGCACTCTTCTACTCTACTGTGCTTCCTATGGGGTCCGAACAGTGAGCTTGCCGGGAACAAAAGAACTGTGCTTCCTACACACATGGGCCATATCTAGTTCAACTCTGCTTAGGAAACTGAGAAGAAAAGAATCTCCTCTTCAGTCCAATACACTGTACTTGCGGGGAACAGACGAGAGTGCTATTTGCACTGTGTATGGCAATTGGAGCACAATAGTGACTCCTCTTACCGGAAAACAACTCTTGCTCTTAGGACCAGAAACTGCATTTGACTCAACTCCATTTAGGAATGGGAAACAAAGTCTAGCTCGCCTTACAAGAAACACACTCTGCTTTTGAGAAAAGAGCACTCTTCTACTCTACAGTGTTTCCTATTGGGTCTGAACAGTGAGCCTGCTCAGAACAAAAGAACTGTGCTTCCTACATACACGACCATATCTAGTTCAGTTCTGCTTAGGAACCTGACAAGAACAGTAGATCCTCTTCAGTCCAATACACTGTACTTTCTGGGAACAGACCCCAGTGCTATTTGTCCTGTGTATGTCAATTGCAGCGCAATAGTGACACATCTTACCATAAAACAACTTTTGCTTGTAGGACCAAAAACTGCATGTGAATCAACTCCATATAGGACTGGGAAACAAAAGCTAGCTCACCTTACAAGAAACACACTCTGCTTTTGTGGAACGAGCACTCTTCTACTCTACTGTGTTTCCTATAGGGCCAGAACAGTGAGCTTGCTCAGAACAAAAGAACTGTGCTTCCTACGCACGGGCCATATCTAGTTCAACTCTGCTTAGGAAACTGACAAGAACAGTAGCTCCTCTTCAGTCTGATACACTGTACTTGCTGGGAACAGACGCGAGTGCTATTTGCACTGTGTATGGCAATGGGAGCACAATAGTGTCTTTCCTTTCCAGAAAACCACTCTTGCTCGTAGGACCAGAAACTGCATGTGATTCAACTCCATTTAGGACTGGGAAACAAATGCTAGCTCACCTTACATGAAACACACTCTGCTTTTGAGAAAAGAGCACTCTTCTACTCTACTGTGTTTCCTATGTGTTCCGAACAGTGAGCTTGCTCAGAACAAAAAAACTGTGCTTCCTACACACACGGCCATATCTAGTTCAATTCTGCTTAGAAACCTGACAAGAACAGTAGCTCCTTTTCAGTCCGATACACTGTACTTGCTGGGAACAGATGCGAGTGCTATTTGCACTGTGTATGGAAATGGGAGCGCAATAGTGACTTTCCTTACCAGAAAACAACTCTTGCTCGTAGGACCAGAAACTGCATGTGATTCAACTCCATTTAGGACTGGGAAACAAACTCTAGCTCGCTTTACAAGAAACACACTCTGCTTTTGAGAAAAGAGCACTCTTCTACTCTACTGTGCTTCCTATGGGGTCCGAACAGTGAGCTTGCTCAGAACAAAAGAACTGTGCTTCCTAAACACACGGGCCATATCTAGTTCAACTCTGGTTAGGATACTGAGAAGAACAGTAGCTCCTCTTCAGTCCAATACACTGTACTTTCGGGGAACAGACGCGTGTGCTATTTGCCTTGTGTAGGGCAATGGGAGTGTAATAGTGACTTTCCTTACCAGAAAACAACTCTTGTTCGTAGGACCAGAAACTGCATGTGATTCAACTCCATTTAGGACTGGGAAACAAACTCTAGCTCGCTTTACATGAAACACACTCTGCTTTTGAGAAAAGAGCACTCTTCTACTCTACTGTGTTTCCTATAGGGCCAGAACAGTGAGCTTGCTCAGAACATAAGAACTGTGCTTCCTACACACACGGGCCATATCTAGTTCAACTCTGCTTACGAAACTGACAAGAACAGTAGCTCCTCACCAGTCCAATACACTGTACTTGTGGGGAACAGAAGCGAGTGATATTTGCACTGTGTATGGCAATTGGAGCACAATAGTGACTTGTCTTAACAGAAAACAACTCTTGCTTGTTGGACAAAAAACTGCATGTGACTCAACTCCATTTAGGACTGGGAAACAAACGCTAGCTCGACTTCCAAGAAACACACTCTGCTTTTGAGAAAAGAGCACTCTTTTACTCTACTGTGTTTCCTATGTGTTCCGAACAGTGAGCTTGCTCAGAACAAAAAAACTGTGCTTCCTACACACACGGCCATATCTAGTTCAAGTCTGCTTAGGAACCTGACAAGAACAGTAGATCCTCTTCAGTCCAATACACTCTACTTGCTGGGAACAGACGGCAGTGCTATTTGTCCTGTGTATGTCAATGGCAGCGCAATAGTGACTCTTCTTACCAGAAAACAACTCTTGCTCGTAGGACCAGATACTGCATGTGATTCAACTCCATTTAGGACTGGGAAACAAACTCTAGCTCGCTTTACAAGAAACACACTCTGCTTTTGAGAAAAGAGCACTCTTCTACTCTACTGTGTTTCCTATTGGGTCCGAACAGTGAGCCTGCTCAGAACAAAAGAACTGTGCTTCCTACATACACGACCATATCTAGTTCAGTTCTGCTTAGGAACCTGACAAGAACAGTAGATCCTCTTCAGTCCAATACACTGTACTTTCTGGGAACAGACGCCAGTGCTATTTGTCCTGTGTATTGCAATGGCAGCGCAATAGTGACACATCTTACCATAAAACAACTTTTGCTCGTAGGACCAGAAACTGCATGTGATTCAACTCCATTTAGGACTGGGAAACAAATGCTAGCTCACCTTACATGAAACACACTCTGCTTTTGAGAAAAGAGCACTCTTCTACTCTACTGTGTTTCCTATGTGTTCCGAACAGTGAGCTTGCTCAGAACCAAAAAACTGTGCTTCCTACACACACGGCCATATCTAGTTCAATTCTGCTTAGGAAACTGACAAGAACAGTAGCTCCTCTTCAGTCCGATACACTGTACTTGCTGGGAACAGATGCGAGTGCTATTTGCACTGTGTATGGAAATGGGAGCGCAATAGTGACTTTCCTTACCAGAAAACTACTCTTGCTCGTAGGACCAGAAACTGCATGTGATTCAACTCCATTTAGGACTGGGAAACAAACTCTAGCTCGCTTTACAAGAAACACACTCTGCTTTTGAGAAAAGAGCACTCTTCTACTCTACTGTGCTTCCTATGGGGTCTGAACAGTGAGCTTGCTCAGAACAAAAGAACTGTGCTTCCTAAACACACGGGCCATATCTAGTTCAACTCTGGTTAGGAAACTGAGAAGAACAGTAGCTCCTCTTCAGTCCAATACACTGTACTTTCGTGGAACAGACGCGAGTGCTATTTGCCTTGTGTAGGGCAATGGGAGTGTAATAGTGACTTTCCTTACCAGAAAACAACTCTTGTTCGTTAGACCAGAAACTGCATGTGATTCAAATCCATTTAGGACTGGGAAACAAACTCTAGCTCGCTTTACAAGGAACACACTCTGCTTTTGAGAAAAGAGCACTCTTCTACTCTACTGTGTTTCCTATAGGGCCAGAACAGTGAGCTTGCTCAGAAAATAAGAACTGTGCTTCCTACACACACGGGCCATATCTAGTTCAACTCTGCTTAGGAAACTGACAAGAACAGTAGCTCCTCATCAATCCGATACACTGTACTTGTGGGGAACAGAAGCCAGTGATATTTGCACTGTGTATGGCAATTAGAGCACAATAGTGACTTGTCTTAACAGAAAACAACTCTTGCTTGTTGGACAAAAAACTGCATGTGACTCAACTCCATTTAGGACTGGGAAACAAACGCTAGCTCGACTTCCAAGAAACACACTCTGCTTTTGAGACAGGAGCACTCTTTTACTCTACTGTGTTTCCTATGTGTTCCGAACAGTGAGCTTGCTCAGAACAAAAAAACTGTGCTTCCTACACACACGGCCATATCTAGTTCAAGTCTGTTTAGGAACCTGACAAGAACAGTAGATCCTCTTCTGTCTAATACAATCTACTTGCTGAGAACAGACGCCAGTGCTATTTGTCCTGTGTATGTCAATGGGAGCGCAATAGTGACTTTTCTTACCAGAAAACAACTCTTGCTCGTAGGACCAGAAACTGCATGTGATTCAACTCCATTTAGGACTGGGAAACAAATGCTAGCTCACCTTACATGAAACACACTCTGCTTTTGAGAAAAGAGCACTCTTCTACTCTACTGTGCTTCCTATGGGGTCCGAACAGTGAGCTTGCTCAGAACAAAAGAACTGTGCTTCCTACACACATGGGCCATATCTAGTTCAACTCTGCTTAGGAAACTGAGAAGAACAGTAGCTCCTCTTCAGTCCAATACAATGTACTTGCGGGGAACAGACGCGAGTGCTGTTTGCACTGTGTATGGCAATTGGAGCACAATAGTGACTCCTCTTACCGGAAAACAACTCTTGCTCTTAGGACCAGAAACTGCATGTGACTCAACTCCATTTAGGAATGGGAAACAAACGCTAGCTCGCCTTACAAGAAACACACTCTCCTTTTGAGAAAAGAGCACTCTTCTACTCTACTGTGTTTCCTATTGGGTCCGAACAGTGAGCCTGCTCAGAACAAAAGAACTGTGCTTCCTACATACATGACCATATCTAGTTCAGTTCTGCTTAGGAACCTGACAAGAACAGTAGATCCTCTTCAGTCCAATACACTGTACTTTCTGGGAACAGACGCCAGTGCTATTTGTCCTGTGTATGGCAATGGCAGCGCAATAGTGACTCATCTTACCATAAAACAACTTTTGCTCTTAGGACCAGAAACTGCATGTGATTCAACTCCATTTAGGACTGGGAAACAAAAGCTAGCTCACCTTACAAGAAACACACTCTGCTTTTGTGGAAAGAGCACTCTTCTACTCTACTGTGTTTCCTATAAGGCCAGAACAGTGAGCTTGCTCAGAACAAAAGAACTGTGCTTCCTCCACACACGGACCATATCTAGTTCAACTCTGCTTAGGAAACTGACAAGAACAGTAGCTCCTCTTCAGTCTGATACACTGTACTTGCTGGGAACAGACGCGAGTGCTATTTGCACTGTGTATGTCAATGGCAGCACAATAGTGACTCTTCTTACCAGAAAACAACTCTTGCTCATAGGACCAGAAACTGCATGTGATTGAACTCCATTTAGGACTGGGAAACAAATTCTAGCTTGCTTTACAAGAAACACACTCTTCTTTTGAGAAAAGTGCACTCTTCTACTCTACTGTGTTTCCTATAGGTCCAAAACAGTGAGCTTGCTCAGAAAAAAAGAACTGTGCTTCCTACACACACGGACCATATCTAGTTCAATTCTGCTTAGGAACCTGACAAGAACAGTAGCTCCTCTTCAGTCTAATACACTGTAATTGCTGGGAACAGACGCGAGTGCTATTTGCACTCTGTATGGCAATGGGAGCGCAATAGTGTCTTTCCTTACCAGAAAACAACTCTTGCTCGTAGGACCAGAAACTGCATGTGATTCAACTCCATTTAGGACTGGGAAACAAATGCTAGCTCACCTTACATGAAACACACTCTGCTTTAGAGAAAAGAGCACTCTTCTACTCTACTGTGCTTCCTATAGGGTCCGAACAGTGAGCTTGCTCAGAACAAAAGAACTGTGCTTCCTACACACATGGGCCATATCTAGTTCAACTCTGTTTAGGAAACTGAGAAGAAAAGAATCTCCTCTTCAGTGCAATACAATGTACTTGCGGGGAACAGACGCGAGTGCTCTTTGCACTGTGTATGGCAATTGGAGCACAATAGTGACTCCTCTTACTGGAAAACAACTCTTGCTCTTAGGACCAGAAACTGCATGTGACTCAACTCCATTTAGGAATGGGAAACAAACGCTAGCTCGCCTTACAAGAAACACACTCTGCTTTTGAGAAAAGAGCACTCTTCTACTCTACTGTGTTTCCTATTGGGTCCGAACAGTGAGCCTGCTCAGAACAAAAGAACTGTGCTTCCTACATACACGACCATATCTAGTTCAGTTCTGCTTAGGAACCTGACAAGAACCGTAGATCCTCTTCAGTCCAATACACTGTACTTTCTGGGAACAGACGCCAGTGCTATTTGTCCTGTGTATGGCAATGGCAGCGCAATAGTGACTCATCTTACCATAAAACAACTTTTGCTCTTAGGACCAGAAACTGCATGTGATTCAACTCCATTTAGGACTGGGAAACAAATGCTAGCTCGCCTTACATGAAACACACTCTGCTTTTGAGTAAAGAGCACTCTTCTACTCTACTGTGTTTCCTATGAGGTCCGAACAGTGAGCATGCTCAGAACAAAAGAACTGTGCTTCCTACACACACGGGCCACATCTAGTTCAACTCTGCTTAGGAAACTGACAAGAACAGTAGCTCCTATTCAGTCCAATACACTGTACTTGCTGGGAAAAGACAAGAGTGCTATTTGCCTTGTGTAGGGCAATGGGAGCGCAATAGTGACTTTCCTTACCAGAAAAAAACTCATGTTCGTAGGATCAGAAACTGCATGTGATTCAACTCCATTTAGGACTGGGAAACAAACTCTAGCTCGCTTTACAAGAAACACACTCTGCTTTTGAGAAAAGAGCACTCTTCTACTCTACTGTGTTTCCTATAGGGCCAGAACAGTGAGCTTGCTCAGAACATAAGAACTGTGCTTCCTACACACACGGGCCATATCTAGTTCAACTCTGCTTAGGAAACTGACAAGAACAGTAGCTGCTCTTCAGTCCGATACACTGTACTTGTGGGGAACAGAAGCGAGTGATATTTGCACTGTGTATGGCAATTGGAGCACAATAGTGACTTGTCTTAACAGAAAACAACTCTTTCTTGTGGACAAAAAACTGCATGTGACTCAACTCCATTTAGGACTGGGAAACAAACGCTACCTCGACTTCCAAGAAACACACTCTGCTTTTGAGAAAAGAGCACTCTTCTACTCTACTGTGTTTCCTATGTGTTCCGAACAGTGAGCTTGCTCAGAACAAAAAAACTGTGCTTCCTACACACACGGCCATATCTAGTTCAAGTCTGTTTAGGAACCTGACAAGAACAGTAGATCCTCTTCTGTTTAATACACTCTACTTGCTGAGAACAGACGCCAGTGCTATTTGTCCTGTGTATGTCAATGGCAGCGCAATAGTGACTCTTCTTACCAGAAAACAACTCTTGCTCGAAGGACCAGAAACTGCATGTGATTCAACTCCATTTAGGACTGGGAAACAAACTCTAGCTCGCTTTACAAGAAACACACTCTGCTTTTGAGAAAAGAGCACTCATCTACTCTACTGTTTTTCCTATAGGGCCAGAAGAGTGAGCTTGCTCAGAACAAAAGAACTGGGCTTCCTACACAGAGCCATAACTAGTTCAACTCTGCTTAGGAAACTGACAAGAACAGTAGCTTCTCTTCCGTCCAATACAGTGTACTTGCTGGGAACAGACGGGAGGGCTATTTGCACTGTGGATGGCAATGGGAGCAAAATAGTGATTTTCCTTACCAGAAAACAGCTCTTGTTCGTAGGACCAGAAACTGCATGTGATTCAACTCCATTTAGGACTGGGAAACAAATGCTAGCTCACCTTACATGAAACACACTCTGCTTTTGAGTAAAGAGCACTCTACTACTCTACTGTGTTTCCTATGAGGTCCGAACAGTGAGCTTGCTCAGAACAAAAGAACTGTGCTTCCTACACACACGGGCCATATCTAGTTCAACTCTGCTTAGGAAACTGACAAGAACAGTAGCTCCTCTTCAGTCCAATACACTGTACTTGCTGGCAACAGGCACATGTGCTATTTGCACTGTGTATGGCAATGGGAGCGCAATAGTGACTTTCCTTACCAGAAAACAACTCTTGCTCGTAGGACTAGAAACTGCATGTGATTCCACTCCATTTAGGACTGGGAAACAAATGCTAGCTCGCCTTACAAGAAACACACTCTGCTTTAGAGAAAATAGCACTCTTCTACTCTACTGTGTTTCCTAAGGGGTCCAAACACTGAGCTTGCTCAGAACAAAGAACTGTGCTTAATACACACACGGACCACATCTAGTTCAACTCTGCTTAGGAAACTGACAAGAACAGTAGCTCCTCTTCCGTCCAATACACTGTACTTGCTGGGAAAATACGCGAGTGCTATTTGCCTTGTGTAGGGCAATAGGAGCGCAATAGTGACTTTCCTTACCAGAAAACAACTCTTGTTCGTAGGACCAGAAACTGCATGTGATTCAACTCCATTTAGGACTGGGAAACAAACTCTAGCTCGCTTTACAAGAAACACACTCTGCTTTTGAGAAAAGAGCACTCTTCTACTCTACTGTGTTTCCTATGGGTTCCAAACAGTGAGCGTGCTCAGAACAAAAGAACTGTGCTTCCTACACACACGGACCATATCTAGTTCAACTCTGCTTAGGAAACTGACAAGAACAGTAGCTCCTCTTCAGTCAGATACACTGTACTTGCTGGGAACAGACGCGAGTGCTATTTGCACTGTGGATGGCAATGGGAGCAAAATAGTGACTTTTCTTACCAGAAAACAGCTCTTGCTCGTAGGACCGGAAACTGCCTGTGATTCAACTCCATTTAGGACTGGGAAACAAGTGCTAGCTCGCCTTACATGAAACACACTCTGCTTTTGAGTAAAGAGCACTCTTCTACTCTACTGTGTTTCCTATAGGGCCAGAACAGTGAGCTTGCTCAGAACAAAAGAACTGTGCTTCCTACACACACGGGCCATATCTAGTTCAACTCTGCTTAGGAATCTGACAAGAACAGTAGCTCCTCTTCAGTCCAATACACTGTACTTGCTGTGAACAGACGCATGTGCTATTTGCACTGTGTATGGCAATGGGAGCGCAATAGTGACTTTCCTTACCAGAAAACAACTCTTGCTCGTAGGACTAGAAACTCAATGTGATTCCACTCCATTTAGGACTGGGAAACAAATGCTAGCTCGCCTTACAAAAACACACTCTGCTTTAGAGAAAAGAGCACTCTTCTACTCTACTGTGTTTCCTATGGGGTCTAAACAGTGAGCTTGCTCAGAACAAAAGAACTGTGCTTAATACACACACGGACCACATCAAGTTCAACTCTGCTTAGGAAACTGACAAGAACAGTAGCTCCTATTCAGTCCAATACACTGTACTTGCTGGGAAAAGACGCGAGTGCTATTTGCCTTGTGTTGGGCAATGGGAGCGTAATAGTGACTTTCCTTACCAGAAAACAACTCTTGTTCCTAGGACCAGAAACTGCATGTGATTCAAATCCATTTAGGACTGGGAAACAAACTCTAGCTCGCTTTACAAGAAACACACTCTTCTTTTGAGAAAAGAGCACTCTTCTACTCTACTGTGTTTCCTATAGGGCCAGAACAGTGAGCTTGCTCAGAACAAAAGAACTGTGCTTCCTACACAGAGCCATAACTAGTTCAACTCTGCTTAGGAAACTGACAAGAACAGTAGCTCCTCTTCCGTCCAATACAGTGTACTTGCTGGGAACAGACGGGAGGGCTATTTGCACTGTGGATGGCAATGGGAGCAAAATAGTGACTTTCCTTACCAGAAAACAGCTCTTGTTCGTAGGACCAGAAACTGCATGTGATTCAACTCCATTTAGGACTGGGAAACAAATGCTAGCTCACCTTACATGAAACACACTCTGCTTTTGAGTAAAGAGCACTCTACTACTCTACTGTGTTTCCTATGAGGTCCGAACAGTGAGCTTGCTCAGAACAAAAGAACTGTGCTTCCTACACACACGGGCCATATCTAGTTCAACTCTGCTTAGAAAACTGACAAGAACAGTAGCTCCTCTTCAGTCCAATACACTGTACTTGCTGGCAACAGGCACATGTGCTATTTGCACTGTGTATGGCAATGGGAGCGCAATAGTGACTTTCCTTACCAGAAAACAACTCTTGCTCGTAGGACTAGAAACTGCATGTGATTCCACTCCATTTAGGACTGGGAAACAAATGCTAGCTCGCCTTACAAGAAACACACTCTGCTTTAGAGAAAATAGCACTCTTCTACTCTACTGTGTTTCCTAAGGGGTCCAAACACTGAGCTTGCTCAGAACAAAAGAACTGTGCTTAATACACACACGGACCACATCTAGTTCAACTCTGCTTAGGAAACTGACAAGAACAGTAGCTCCTATTCAGTCCAATACACTGTACTTGCTGGGAAAAGACGCGAGTGCTATTTGCCTTGTGTAGGGCAATAGGAGCGCAATAGTGACTTTCCTTACCAGAAAACAACTCTTGTTCGTAGGACCAGAAACTGCATGTGATTCAACTCCATTTAGGACTGGGAAACAAACTCTAGCTCGCTTTACAAGAAACACATTCTGCTTTTGAGAAAAGAGCACTCTTCTACTCTACTGTGTTTCCTATGAGTTCCAAACAGTGAGCGTGCTCAGAACAAAGAACTGTGCTTCCTACACACACGGACCATATCTAGTTCAACTCTGCTTAGGAAACTGACAAGAACAGTAGCTCCTCTTC
Source organism: Peromyscus eremicus (assembly GCF_949786415.1). NCBI lineage: Eukaryota > Metazoa > Chordata > Mammalia > Rodentia > Cricetidae > Peromyscus > Peromyscus eremicus. The sequence goes on along the minus strand of NW_026736656.1, from coordinate 318 downwards.
AGTCAGATACACTGTACTTGCTGGGAACAGACGCGAGTGCTATTTGCACTGTGGATGGCAATGGGAGCAAAATAGTGACTTTTCTGACCAGAAAACAGCTCTTGCTCGTAGGACCGGAAACTGCCTGTGATTCAACTCCATTTAGGACTGGGAAACAAATGCTAGCTCGCCTTACATGAAACACACTCTGCTTTTGAGTAAAGAGCACTCTTCTACTCTACTGTGTTTCCTATAGGGCCAGAACAGTGAGCTTGCTCAGAACAAAAGAACTGTGCTTCCTACACACACGGGCCATATCTAGTTCAACTCTGCTTAGGA